>NC_068356.1:132530433-132787933 GCF_020536995.1 Dreissena polymorpha | reverse complement strand
ATTTCTCAGGCATCTGAATTGTTAACATATACTTCACCCTATAGAAGCCAATACAAATAATGTAGAAATAAATGTTTCATCATCCCATTACTGTACATTTTATGTATTTGTTTGGACCACAAATAAAATAAATCACCATTTTTTTAAAGATATTGTATGTTCAAATTTTGCTATTGCTTTATAACGCAAGTGTGTAAGGCCCTGATCTGGTTCATGGATAAGCTTATTTCTCATATATTGGTGTTAAGTTGATAATTTATTTTATGTACGCAATTAAATTTACACGCTTTTTTTTATGAACATGCATACTAGCCTAACTACAAAATGTTGTCTTTAATGCTTATACCAGGTCCATGAGCTGGCTGTGCTGGCGGTCGGCCACAAACAGCAAGGTGGCCATCTCTAGACGTGTCAGCTCCTTGTCTTCCATGCCTGAAAGAGAGGGAGAAGAATGTCCGTAATGTGAAACATAGAAATGTTTGATGCAAATATATAAGTTGTTTGAGGTGTAACCTCACTTTATAGCTTATATGCAAAAAAAAACAAGTGTTAAAAGGCCCTTATCAGTATGTATAATACTAATTTCAATATAATATTAAACTAGAGTAATCAAATATGTCCAATAGGCTCATTTACATTTTGGAATTACAGATAATAAAGATTCTACCACGGCACGTGACTTGTTTTCTATATACAAAGAAGAAAAACTACTGTTGGTTATTACCCCGATATACCAACGGTTGTTTAAAGTGACGTCACTTTGATTGTCCGCGCACTGTTTATGAATGAAGACGACGTCATTTGATTCCAATTGTTGTGGTGACGTCACATTTTCGCGGAAAAGTGGAGGACGTTCAGTTAATATAATTCTCATTTATAACCTTTAAATCGCGGATAACTTATTAATGAAATCGTGTTAGAATCGAAATAATCGACAGGTAACCGTTGGTTATTGCGGTAATAACCAACGGTATGTCGTTCCAATGCTTGTTTTTAAACCACTTGGGCTACGCCCTTGTGGTTTAATTCCTATGCATCGGAACTCCATACCGTTGGTTATTACCGCAATAACCAACGGTTACCCGTCGATTATTTCTTAATTTAATGGGCTCCCTTAAGCCATTCTTGTGAAACTCGCTTAACGAAAATCTTTAAACTTTTGAACACTGGAACCAGATTTTGAAGGCCTTTGCAAACATATTGGATCCAGATGAGACGCCACAAAACGTGGCGTCTCATCAGGATCCAAACTGTTTGCTATTCTGATAGTTTTTTTTGAAAAAAAAAATCGAAGAAAATGCTAATTTTAGAAATTTAGCAGACAACATTTTAGCAGACGACAAATTTCCCAGCATGCAAAGGGCTAACCTAGCTCAGAGAATGGCTCCGACACAAACAACAAGGCTGGTATAATAATTTGACTTTTGCACTTAAAAATTTTGCTAAACATGAGGGTTCAGGAGCCAAAGAGATGAAAAAAGGCCCATGGGAGGCATAATACCATGCTACAGTAGTCTGTGTTTTATTAATGCCCACTGTTTCTTTTCAGCGGTGTATGAAAAGGGAAATTATACGCAGCAGTCAGTTGTTACGAAATAAATATTCACCTAAATATGTCCGTATATGCAGCAGCATGGTAAAAAATTGCAAAACACCCTCAACAATGGCCAATTCTTGTTCCTTTTCCATTTTGTAGATCCTGGCCCCAGGTTCTGGATTGAATGACAACCAGTCACTAATGTGAAACCTACAAATGGGAAAAATGGGAACTAGGCTGTAATGTGAAACCTGCAAATTGAATTTAATAGAACCAGTCGCTTATGTGAAACCTGGAAATGGGCTTAAATGAGAACCTGTCGCTTATGTGAAACCTGGATATAGGATAAATTGAGAACAAATCTGCAATGTGAAAGCCTGCAAATGGAATTAAAATTGAACAAGGGCTGTTTGTAAAACATGCATGCCCCCCCCCCCCCATAAGGGCTGTCAGTTGTAGTGGCAGCCATTGTGTGAATATGTTTTTTGTCACTGTGACCTTAATCTTTGACCTAGTGACCTGAAAATCAATAGAGGTCATCTGCCAGTCATGATCAATGTACCTATGAAGTTTCATGATCCTAGGCCTTATTATTCCTGAGTTATCATCAGGAAACCATTTTATGTTTCAAGTCACTGTGACCTTGACCTTTGACAGTGACCTGAAAATCAATAGGGTTCATCTGCCAGTAATGACCAATTTACCTATGAAGTTTCATGATCCTAGGCGTAAGCATTCTTGAGTTATCATCCGGAAACCATTTTAGATATTGCAAAACTTTAACCAAGGTTAAAGTTTTGGACAAACACAATTAATGAATCACTGTGACCTTGACCTATGACCTAGTGACCTGAAAATCAATAGGGGTCATCTGCCAGTCATGATCAATGTACCTACGAAGTTTCATGATCCTAGGCATAAGCATTCTTGAGTTATCATCCGGAAACCATTTTAATGTTTCGAGTCACTGTGACCTTGACCTTTGACCTAGTGACCTGAAAATCAATAGGGGTCATTTGCCAGTCATGATCAATGTACCTATGAAGTTTCATGATCCTAAGCATAAGCATTCTTGAGTTATCATCCGGAAACCATTTTAATATTTCTAGTCACTGTGACCTTGACCTTTGACCTAGTGACCTGAAAATCAATAGCCCCATCTGCCAGTCATGATCAATGTACCTATGAAGTTTCATGATCCTAGGCCTTATTATTCTTGAGTTATCATCAGGAAACCATTTTACTGTTTGGAGTCACTGTGACCTTGACCTTTGACAGTGACCTGAAAATCAATAGGGGTCATCTGCCAGTCATGATAAGTGTACCTGTGAAGTTTCATGATCCTAGGCGTAAGCATTCTCGAGTTATCATCCGGAAACCATTTTAGATATTGCAAAACTTTAACCAAGGTTAAAGTTTTGGACAAACACAATTAATGATTCACTGTGACCTTAACCTTTGACGGAGTGACCTGAAAATCAATAGGGGTCATCTGCCAGTCATGATTAATGTTCCTATGAAGTTTCATGAATCAGGCGTAAGCATTGTTGAGTTATCATCCGGAAACCATTTTACTGTTTCAATTCACTGTGACCTTGACCTTTGACCTTGTGACCTGAAAATCAATGGGGTTCATTTGCCAGTCATGATCAATGTACCTATGAAGTTTCGTGATCCTAGGCGTAAGCATTCTTGAGTTATCATCCGGAAAACATTGTTCTATTTCCAGTCACTGTGACCTTGACCTTTGACCTAGTGACCTGAAATTCAATAGGGGTCATCTGCCAGTCATGATCAATGTACCTATGAAGTTTCATGATCCTAGGCCTAAGCATTCTTGAGTTATCATCAAGAAACCATTTTACTATTTTGGATATTGCAAAACTTTAACCTAGTGACCTGAAAATCAATAGGGGTCATCTGCCAGTCATGATCAATGTACCTATGAAGTTTTATGATCCTACGCCTAAGCGTTCTTGAGTTATCATCTGGAAACCATCTGGTGGATGGACGGACCGACCGACCGACAGACATGAGCAAAACAATATACCCCCTCTTCTTCGAAGGGGGGCATAAAAAGTCTGAAATGGTAAACCTAGAAATGGATCAAATGTGAACCAGTCGCTAAAGTGAAACATTGAAATGGGATTTAATGAGAACCAGTCTGTAATGTGATGACTAGAAATGGGATAAAATGAGAACCAGTCACTGATGTGAACACTGGGAAATGGGATTTAATGACTAGTTGATAATGTCAAAACCTGAAAATGGGATTTAATAAGAACCAGTCAATAAAAAGAAACCTAGAAATGGGATAAAGTGAAAACCAGTCCGTAATATGACACCTAAGAATGGGTTAATGAGAAAAAGTCTAAAATGTGGAACTGGCAAATGAAAATAAATGAGAAGCATTCTGTTAATCTGGCAAATGGTTTTCAATGAAATTCAGTCAGTTATGTAAATCCTGTTTGTGGAATTTTATGAGAACTAGTCACTTATGTGTAACATGCAAATGGGATTACATGATAAACAAGATGTGTTTGTGAAACACTATGTCCCCCCCCCCCATATATTTGACATTTGACCTTGAAGGATGGCCTTGACCTTTCCTTTTCACCACTCAAAATGTGCAGCTCCATGAGATACTCATGCATGCCAAATATAAAGTTGCTACCTTCAATATTGCAAAAGTTATGGCCAATGTTAAAGTTTGACGCAAACCAACAAACAGACTGGGCAAAAACACTATGTCCCATAGTATAGACTGGGGGACATAAAAATTCAGCCATGTGAAACTTGGAAATGGGATTGAACGAGAATAAGTCTGAAATATGAAACCTAAAAAAATTGACTTAAACGAGAACAAGTGAAACCTGGATATATCTGTAATGAGAACCTGTCTGGATTGTAAAACCTGGAAACCGGATTAAATGAGGACAAGTAACTAATGAGAAACCTGGAAAAGAGATTAAATGAGAACAAGTGTGTAATGTGAAGCCTGCAAATATGATTAATTTTGAACCAGTCTGGATTGTAAAATCTGAAAATGGGATTAAATGAGTACCAGTCTGTAATGTCAAATTTAGTAATGGGATTAAATTAGACCCAGTCACTAATGTAAAACCACTTATTTCTCATAACATAAAAAAATTGTCAAAGATTCTTTGCATTATTTATTCATTTGTTAAAGATTCTTTGCATTATTTTTTCTACAAACAACCAAAAACAGTAACTTGGTAATTCAAAATTTACCTGTCTATCACAGTCTGAACGAAATAGTCTGGATCCAGTCTACAAGCACACACCTACAAAAGAACCAAGTTATTTGCAACTTCTTGTAAATGGGTGAAAGGACCTAGCATTCCATTAAGGGTACAGTAATTACGCTATGTTTTCGAACACTAAAAAATAATTTAAAAAAATTGTGTCCCCCCCCCCCCGCAGCCATGTTATTCAACTGAACGGAAACCATTTTCTAACTCAACTCTCGTATCAAGGAAACAAATGTTCTGACCAAATTTCATGAAAATTGGGCAAAAAATGTGACTTCTAGAGAGTTCACATGTTTTCACTATATACATATAGAGAAAAATTGCCCGCCCACTGGCGCCATGTTTTTTCACAGATCTGGACCATTTTCGACCTCGTCTGACATATCAATAAAACCAATGTTTTGATTAACTTTCATGATGATTGGGCAAAAATTGTGACTTCTAGAGTGTTTACAAGGTTTCTCTATAGCCATATAAGGAAAACTGCCCCGCCCACTGGCGGCCATGTTTTTCAATGGACCGGAACCACTTTTGAGCTCAACCAACATATCATTAATACAGACATATAGACAAAGTTACATGAAGATTGGGCATTAAATGTGACTTCTACAGTGTTTACAAGCTTTTTCTTTTTTTTGACTTAGTGACCTAGTTTTTGACCCAACATGACCCAGTTTCAAACTCCATCGAGATTTCATTGGGTCAAATCATCTGACCAAGTTTCATGATGATCGGACGATAAATGTGGACGATAAATGTGTCGTCAGTCCGTCCACATTTGTTCGTAAACACTCTAGAGTGTTTACGAACAAATGTGGACGGACTGACGACGTCCAAAGACCAGTCACAAAAGCTCACCTGAGCAATCAGGTGAGCTAAAAACAAGAGCTGTCACCATAGGATGACATATGCCCCCTATAAACGCTTTGATAGAAGTTATAGCATTTTTCGAATCCTAAACGCAGATTTTGAAACCTAAACGCGGACCTGAAGTTCAAGGTCAAGGTCACAGGGGTAAAAAATTTGTGTACGTATGGAAAGGCCTTGTCCATATAAACATGCATACCAAATATGAAGGTTATATCTCAAGGGACATAGAAATTACAAGCATTTTTCGAAACCTAAAGGCAGATTTAGAAACCTAAACACGGACCCTAACTTCAAAGTTAAGGTTACAGGGGTAAAAAATTGTGTGCGTGTGGAAAGGCTTTGTTCATATACACTAGCATACCAAATATGAAGGTTATATCTCAAGGGACATAGAAGTTATGAGCATTTTTGGAAACCTAAATGCAATGTGTGATGGAAAGACGGACAGACAGACAGACGGACAGATGGACAGTCCGATCACTATATCCCCCCTTTTCTTCGAAAGGGGGCATAAAAACATCCAACCTCGAATAACAATTAACACATAAATGAAACACAACTACACTTAATTATTATGAAAACATTAATAATCAAAGGGGAGTAACTACTGTATTCTTCAATGCAATATTTAGAAGAGTTGTCTCACATGTTACATGACCTTAATTCAAGATTCATGATTCAAGCCTTTTTACTATATAAATATAAGGAAAACTGCCACGTCCCCCTGGCAACCATGTTTTTCAACAGACCGGAACCATTTTCAAACTTAACTCACGTATCTAGGAAACAAAAGTTCTGACTAAATTTCATGAAAATTGGGCCAAAAATGTGACTTCTAGACTGTTGACATGTTTTCACTATATACATATAGAGAAAATTGCCACGCCCACTAGTGGCCATGTTTTTTCACCGATCTGGACCAATTTCGAACTTGTCCGACATATCAATAAAACCAATGTTTTGATTAACTTTCATGATGATTGGGCAAAAATTGTGACTTCTAGAGTGTTTACAAGGTTTCTCTATAGCCATATAAGGAAAACTGCACCGCCCACTGGCAGCCATGTTTTCAATGGACCGGAACCACTTTTGAACTCAACCAACATGTCATTAACTGAGACATATAGACAAAGTTTCATGAAGATTGGGCATTAAATGTGACTTCTACAGTGTTTACAAGCTTTTTCTTTTTTTTGACCTAGTGACCTAGTTTTTGACCCAACATGACCCAGTTTCACACTCGATCGAGATTTCATTGGGACAAATCTTCTGACCAAGTTTCATGAAGATCGGACAATAAATGCGGCCTCTAGAGTGTTTACGAACAAATGTGGACGAACGACAAAGACCAGTCACAAAAGTTCATCTGAGCAATCAGGTGAGCTAAAAACAAGAGCTGTCACCATAGGATGACATATGCCCCCTATAAACGCTTTGATAGAAGTTATAGCATTTTTGGAAACCTAAACGCAGATTTTGAAACCTAAACGTGGACCCGAAGTTCAAGGTCAAGGTCACAGGGGTAAAAAAATTGGTGCGTATGGAAAGGCCTTGTCCATATACACATGCATACCAAATATGAAGGTTATATCTCAAGGGACCCAGAAGTTATGAGCATTTTTCGAAACCTAAACGCAGATTTTGAAACCTAAATGCGGACCCTAAGTTCAAGGTCAAGGTCACAGGGCTAAAAAAATGTGTGTGTAAGGAAAGGCCTTGTCCATTAACACATGCATACCAAATATGAAGGTTATATCTCAAGGGACATAGAAGTTATGAGCATTTTTGGAAACCTAAATGCAAAGTGTGACGGAAAGACTGACAGACGGACAGACAGACAGACGGACGGACAGTCCGATCACTATATGCCCCTTTTCTTCGAAAGGAGGCATAAAAACATCCAACCTCAAATAACAATTAACACATAAAAGAAACACAACTACACTGTATTATTATGAAAACATTAATAATCAAAGGGGAGTAACTACTCTATTCTTAAATGCAATATTTAGAAGAGTTGTTACACATGTTACAAAACCTTAATTCATGATTTTTTGCAAGCCATTTTACTATATAAATATAAGGAAAACTGCCACGTCCCCCTGGCAACCATGTTTTTCAACAGACCGGAACCATTTTCAAACTTAACTCACGTATCTAGGAAACAAAAGTTCTGACAAAATTTCATGAAAATTGGGCCAAAAATGTGACTTCCAGACTGTTGACATGTTTTCACTATATACATATAGAGAAAATTGCCCCGCCCACTGGCGGCCATGTTTTATCACCGATCTGGATCATTTTTGAACCGAGAAATCAATAAAACCAATGTTTTGACCAACTTTCATGATGATTGGGCAAAAATTGTGACTTCCAGAGTGTTTACAAGGTTTCTCTAAAGCCAAATAAGCAAAATTGCCCCGCCCACTGGCGGCCATGTTTTTTATCCGGACCGGAACCACTTTTGAACTCAACCCACATATCATAAAGACAAACATTTTGACAAAGTTACATGAAGATTTGGCATGAAATGTGACTTCTACAGTGTTTACAAGTTTTTTTCTTTTTGTTGACCTAGTAGCCTAGTTTTTGACACGGCACGACCCAGTTGCGAACTCGACCGAGACCGGTCACAAAAGCTCACCTGAGCAATCAGGTGAGCCAATTACAGTTATATATGTTTTCACTGCATTTTAAATAATTTTAAATGCTTAATTTATTTGACAGAAAGTTACTACAAGGTTGTACTCTGAACAACGAGTTCAAAGATGAGCATGTAATGTACCGATACTCGCTAGTATGAACCTGTAATTAATGCAATAAAAAAGCAAACTATGAATTCTGTGTTTGTTCCTTTCCGATAGTTGTAGTCTAACACCTTCCATTGTTCATAAAACTTGCAATAGGGTGCATTACACTTTGAAGCGTTTATTATTTATCAGTTATTTTACTGAGAAAGGGTAGTACATGTAGTACAATGGTACTATGGTAGTACCATTGCGGTAGATTATTGAACTGTTAATTGGCACTACCCCTGGTAATTGTCATAACGCTTATGCTATCAGGCAAAACCATTGTTTAATACTGGTTTACAAGGTTATTTACCCAATACTGTGAAACCATTTATTTTCGTCGGCACAAAATTTCGCCCTTTTCATAAAAATGACGATTTCGTCCGCTCTTAAATTCGTCCATTTCTGGTTTTGAAAAAAAAACAACGTCCGATTTGTTTGTAATACATGTAATACGCGGTTGCGAAAAAATCGTGCTGGGGAAAGATCAAAATGTTCTTTATTAATTTGTAACAAAGCGCAGAATATATTTCAGTCAGGTGTTGATCACACATCGTCATACTTTAATTGCGTTTAATAGTATTGTCTTTAATCCGGATTCGCCGCGTGTAGGCTGTAAAATCTGCAACACCCCTGAAAAACACAATACACACAATGGGTAATAAAGTTGTTAACAATTAGCGCTAATCAACACTATTATACCTAAACGAAGTCGACGCATTCGATGCAGCCTTATTGCATTCGCGTTTTACAGGTAATGTCAGTTGTCAGTACACTGTATAATGAACACCCCTTTGTGTCAAAACCGGATTTAACTTGAGTGTGAATAGTCGACTGTTTCATGTTCTTTGTATCAATACCATCTGTGTATCTGTATTATAAGTATACCAGTCAACAAACAAGGTGCGCGCTTCCGCATATGGGTATTCGGACCTTCAAAAAATTGACCTACGGTTTAGCGTTCATGCCGTCGAACGCATTAAGCAATATAACTCGTTTTTTTCACTATTTCTTTATTTGCAAGAAAAACTAGTGGCTTATAACTTACCTTGCAATCTTTTTTTCTCGCATTTTGCGAGTGTGCGAGTGTTAATTTCGAGCCCTGTGTATATGCGTGGATTACGCTTGATTTAAATGCCTCATGCCTACGGTAATTCAGTCTTATTTGTTTCAAATATGGGACATGATTGTTCGTTAGGATCTTGAATTCGTCCATCGGTCGAAGGACGAAAAAGGCGAAAATTAATGTCGGACGAATAATAATGGTTTCACAGTAACACAAATGTAATGGTCTGTTGCCTGCTATGTTTTATGATGTTAATTTGGTTGTAAAAGCCCATGATCGAAGTGTCATTAGATATCGAAAACAGGACCGAAATTTGGTAAAATAGCGCTGTAAAATATACTGTCCGAAAACTTAGAGACATAAATTATGGACAAAAACTCGTGTGTCTGAAAATTAAGAGTCACAAAAAATAATTTCATTATTTTTGCTAAAAAACGGGTGTCCGAAAACATAGAGTTATTACGGTAATAATGAAGCAAAAATTCATTGAAACAGTCAGACATTTGCAAAGGTAAAATTATATGTTTGGAACAAAAAGCATGATTTAAAGGCAAATTCTTTAAGAAAGGGGTCTATATTAGGCCTTGAGTAAAGAGAAAATGCACTGGCCTGCATGAGGTAAATGTCTGCTTCCATCAAAAGGTAAAATTAAAATTTTAAAATAAAAGCAACCTTTTTTAAATAAATTTTATTGAATAGAGGTACTAATTAAGGTCAGTGGTAAAGAAAACAAGAGGGCCTGAAAGGCCCAAAGTCGCTCACCTGAGATAACAAGATATTATTGGGAAAAAACTTCTGACCAAGTTTCACGAATATATCTGAAAATAAATGTGGCCTCTAGAGTATTAATAAGGTTTTACTATAGCCATATAAGTAAAAACGCCCCTCCCCTGGGGGCCATGTTTTTCAACAAACCGTCATCATTTTCGAACTCATCCAAGATATTATTGGGATGAATCTTCTGACCAAGTTTTATGAAGATCAGACAATAAATGTGGCCTCTAGAGTGTTAACAAGATTTTACTATAGCCATATAAGAAAAAATGCCCCGCCCCTTGGCAGCCATGTTTTTCAAGCAAACGTAACCATTTTCGAACTCAGTCAAGATATCATTAAAACCAATCTTCTGACCAAATTTCATAAAGATTGGACAATAAATGTGGCCTCTAGAGAGTTAACAAGGCAAATGTTGACGCCGCACAATGCACAACGGACAACGAACGACGGACAAAAAGCAATCACAAAAGCTCACCATGAGCACGTTGTGCTCAGGTGAGCTAAAAAAGCACTGACCTGCATGAGATAAATATTAAAATAAGGGAATAAAAGAATGATTTGAAGAAATTTTCTTGAATAAAGGGGCCTTATTTAGGCCACTGGATAAGACACAAACTCTGACCTGCATAAGGTAAATGTCAGCGTCCACCATCGAGTAGCAGAAGTGGCACTGGACGTAGGTCATGGGTTGACCTTTGATCTGGAGGCCGTTACGCACCCACATGTTGCTGTAGATCTCAGCTGTGGCTACCTGTGGGGCAATTACTTGCTTAATTAAAATCAATTAAATTAATTTATGACCTAGGTCATGGGTTGACCTTTGATCTGGAGGTCATAACACACCCACATGTTGCTGTAGATCTCAGCAGGAAGACACCGTTTTTATGATAATTTAGTTATAAAGGAAGTCTCTTATTACCATAAATAAGGCAGAAAGTTGATGTTCCTGATAAGCCTGTGGGGACTGCAAAGCCTAACCTGGGGAGACATTTATGAACATGCAATAAACCCCCTTTTCACAGAGCAAGGCTCAATTTAACCCTTTGCATGCTGGGTAATTTGTCATCTGTTAAAATGTCGTCTGCTGAATTTCTAATATTAGCATTTTCTTAGATTTTTTTCAAAGAATACCATCAGAATAGCAAACAGTTTGGATCCAGATGAGAGGCCACGCTCTGTGGCATCTCATTTGGATCCAAACTGTTTGCAAAGGCCTTTAAAATTAGGTTCCAGCACTGTTAGGGTTAAATTTGTTACAATATTGGTATAGACAACAGAACAATCAACATAAAGGAAACTGCTATCTGTGCTGCAAGAAACAGGTGATAACTTATTTTAAATTTATCAATAAAAATTGTTTGAAATAAATCAACACCATTTAAATACAATAAAATATACCTTACTTTTCCAACAACAAAACAAGAGCTGTCACCATAGGATGACTTATGCCCCCTATACACGCTTGGTAGAAGTTATGAGCTTTTTTCGAAACCTAAACGCAGATTTCAAAACCTTAACGCGGACTCTAAGTTCAAGGTCAAGGTCACAGGGGTCAAAATTTGTTTGCCTATGGAAAGGCCTTGTCCATATACACATGCATGCCAAATATGAAATTGCTGTCTGAAGCGACATAGAAGTTATAAGCATTTTTGCGAAATCTAAATGCAAAGTGTGACGGACAGACGGAGAGACAGTCCGATCACTATATGCCCTCCTTTGGAAGTATAAAAATGTTTTAGAATATCAAAATAAATCAGAAAGCCACATAAACTAGAGAGCGGACACCATGCTAAATCCTTGAAATGCACTAAGTGACCCCGTGACCTAGTTTTTGACCCGGCATGACCCATATTCGAACTTGACCTAGATATTGTCTTGATACAACTTCTGACCAAGTTTGGTAAAGATCAGATGAAAACTACTTCAATTAGAGAGCGGACACCATGCTAAATCCTTGAAATGCACTAAGTGACCCTGTAACCTAGTTTTTGACCCGGCATGACCCATATTCGAACTTGACCTAGATATTGTCTTGGTACTACTTCTGACCAAGTTTGGTAAAGATCAGATGAAAACTACTTCAATTAGAGAGCTGACACCATGCTAAATCCTTGAAATGCACTAAGTGACCCTGTGACCTAGTTTTTGACCTGGCATGACCCATATTCCAACTTGACCTCGATATTGTCTAGATACAACTTCTGACGTTGGTAAAGATCGGATGAAAACTATTTGAATTAGAGAGCGGACAGGAAAAGTGTGACAGACTGACAGACAGACAGACAGACAGACAGACTGACGGACAGTGCGAAAACTATATACCTCCTTTTCTTCAAAAGGGGGCATAAAAATCCACATAAAACACAATTTAACTTAATGTACCAGATTTCTAGATATAAAAGAAGTAATTTATATAAATAACCTCGAACATTGTTACAAACAAGACTCTTGAAACCAAAATGCTTGGTAAGCTCGGTTTAAAGAAAAAATGTGTTGATCACAATGTACGTTTTAATGTAATCCTTCCAGAACGTGAACCTTATTTGCTCCAGAAATTTCCATTTATGTGGACAAACCGACAGACCAACATACAAACCTACCAACCGGCAGATTGACTACAATTGATCCATTTCAGGGCTTACTCTACCTATTGCCAAATTATCCAATGGCTACAAATAAAGAAATTGGATAGATAAGTTCCTGTTTGGCTTCTTAATCACCCATAATTTTCAAAAATAATAAGAATTCAGACACAAACAAGGTGTGTTTGTGAAACACTATGCCCCCCCCCCCATATATTTGACTTTGATCTTGAAGGATGACCTTGACCTTTCACCACTCAAAATGTGCAGCTCCATGCATATGAGAAGTTGTTACTAAGTTATAGTGTAAATTAAATTAGCGATTTTGACCCATGACCTTGAAGGATAATCTTGACCTTGACCTTTCACCACTCAAAATGTGCAGCTCCATGAGATACATGTGCATGCCATATATGAAGTTGCTATCATCAATATTGCAAAACGAAGTTATAGTGTATATTAAATGAGCAATTTTGACCCATATATTTGACCTTTCACCTTGAAAGATGACCTTGACCTTTCACCACTCAAAATGTGCAGCTCCCTGAGATACACATGCATGCCAAATATGAAGTTGCTATCTTCAATATTGCAAAAGTTATGGCAAATGTAAAAGTTTGACGCAAACCAACAAACCATCAAAACAACAAACAAGCCAACAGACAGGGCAAAAACAATATGTTCCCCAATATAGACAGGGGGACATAAAAAGGAAAATTTGGCTATCCACAATATTGAGCCAGACAGACCCTTCTCTCAATGAATAGGTATAACACCAAGATGATCTGCTGCCTATATTACCTGTATCTGCAGAACGTGAATGAGCAAAGTCTTGAGCATGCGTTCTGGAGGTACTACTGCCAGAAGATCCTGATGCTGATACTGGACGGCCTGCACCATGAACGTGGCCAGGTAGCGATGGAGGGGCAGGTGAAATGTCAACTGCAGGGGGTTGGGCTGTAAAAGAACATGGCAGAGTACAGGCAAGGTAGCGATGGAGGGGCAGGTGAAATGTCAACTGCAGGGGGTTGGGCTGTAAAAGAACATGGCAGAGTATAGGCCAGGTAGCGATGGAGGGGCAGGTGGAATGTCAACTGCAGGGGGTTGGGCTGTAAAAGAACATGGCAGAGTATAGGCCAGGTAGCGATGGAGGGGCAGGTGAAATGTCAACTGCAGGGGGTTGGGCTGTAAAAGAACATGGCAGAGTATAGGCCAGGTAGCGATGGAGGGGCAGGTGAAATGTCAACTGCTGGGGGTTGGGCTGTAAAAGAACATGGCAGAGTATAGGCAAGGTAGCGATGGAGGGGCAGGTGGAACATCAACTGCAGGGGGTTGGGCTGTCAAAGAACATGGCAGAGTATAGGCCAGGTAGAGATGGAGGGGCAGGTGGAATGTCAACTGCAGTGGATTGGGCTGTAAAAGAACATGGCAGAGTATAGGCCAGGTAGCGATGGATGGAGGGGCAGGTGGAACATAAACTGCAGGGGATTGGGCTGTAAAAGAACATGGTGCAGTATAGGCCAGGTAGCGATGGAGGGGCAAATGGAATGTCAACTGCAGGGGGTTGGGCTGTAAAAGAACATGGCAGAGTATAGGCCAGGTAGCGATGGAGGGGCAGGTGGACCATACACTGCAGGGGATTGGGCTGTAAAAGAACATGGTGCAGTATAGGTCAGGTAGCGATGGAGGGGCAAATGGAATGTCAACTGCAGGGGGTTGGGCTGTAAAAGAACATGGCAGAGTATAGGTCAAGTAGCGATGGAGGGGCAGATGGAACGTCAACTGCAGGGGGTTGGGCTGTAAAAGAACATGGCAGAGTATAGGCAAGGTAACGATGGAGGGGCAGATGGAACGTCAAATGTAGGGGGTTGGGCTGTAAAAGAACATGTCCGAGTATAGGCAAGGTAGCGATGGAGGGGAAGGTGGACTGTTAACTGTAGGGGGTTGGGCTGTAAAAGAACATGGCAGAGTATAGGCCAGGTAGCGATGGAGGGGCAGGTGGAACGTTAACTGCAGGGGGTTGGGCTGTAAAAGAACATGGGAGAGTATAGGCTAGGTAGCGATGGAGGGGCAGATGGAATGTCAACTGCAGGGGGTTGGGATGTAAAAGACAAGTCATAATATGTAAACAGCCATATAGTCCAGACATGGTAATACAAATAATAAAAATAAAATATGCTTGAAAATAAATATCAAGGACAATTGATGTCTTCTGAATGTTCAGGGGATTAAATTAGTGTTTTTTATTGATTTTGTTGAGTATTTTTTATCCTTTTTCATTACCAGTATTCAAATGACATACCCAATTAACAGGCATTAATAACAAGCTCTCATATCTCATGCCGAGTGATATTATATAACAAGTTATATTACTTTATCTTTATGTTAAACCTTAAGAAGTCTCAGGATGTTCTTACATTGGTAGACTCCTTGCATGAGATTGCATCAAACCAGTCTTGAAGTGATTCCTGGCAGGCCTGTATCATGTTTTTCGTCACATAGTACGAGTTCTGAAAAAAACAATTCACAGCTGATTTAAACAAGAGCACCGCATAGCCGGTGCCAACGCTCGACTGCGGGTGCAGTTTTGAATAAATGTAAGCTTGTCAGAAGAATATTAGGTCACAGTGACTGTGACCTTTGACCAAGTGACCCAAAAATGGGTGTGGCCTGTAGAACGCATCAAGCTGCAGCTACATATGAGGTTTCAATGTTCAAAAGGTTAAAAAAATGTTAAGGTTTACGCACGGTGGACGGCGGACAACAAGCTGGCTATGACAATACCCCGGGTTTTCTCATAAAACAGCCCAGCTAAAAACATGTTTTTCGTCACATAGTACGAGTCCTGGAAAAACACTTCACAGCTGATTTAAAAAACGTTAAACATTTTTGATTGCATATTTGTTAAGATTAAATTAATTGTACTAGAGATCTAAAGCTTAAGTTCATAATTTAAAAGTTTGTTGGATACGGGTCATGGAAATACAATTTACAGCTGTGTTGCCATTGGGTAGTGGGTATTGTGTCCACCTAGTGACCAGGGGGTCATGGGTTTGATACCCACAGTGGGAGCATTCTTCGATCTCCCTAAAACATACCAAGTACTGGTTCTACCCAGGAAACAGATTCGAGGCATTTCAATCAGCCATAGGCTTTCAATGCAAACAAGCTTAAATAAACAATGACTATCTATGATTCAAGTTTTAAAGGCTTCATTTCCAACCCTAAGGTAATGATGAGCAGCAAACAGCATAAAACCTGAACAGACTGCCAGTTATTTGCAGGCTGTTCTGGTTTTATGCTGTTTGCATAAAGCCATTTTCACTTTGCTTTTGAGCGGGAAAGGGTTAAAGCTGCTCTACCTCTCGTCTGAGATGGGATATCAGAGACCACATGGGTGAGGCAGAGATCTCCAGCTCAGCAGAGAAGGCAGCGTAGTAGGTGTCTGGCTCAAACTCTACGTGCTGGTGTAGCTCTCGGGTGTTCAGATTCATTCCTGAAATAACAACAGCAGACATAAAGGATTTATTGTATCTATTTTTCAGCAAAAAAAAACACAACTAAACTTCCCAATTTTAGTCAAAACAACTAAACACACAACTAAACTTCCCAATTTTAGTCAAAACATATTTTTCCCAAGAAAATCCAAAGCGCTCTGGCCCCATTCCAAAAAGTGGTAAAAATTAAAAATAAAACACTGGCACTCACCTAGAAAATATGACAGAAAGTCATGTAACATTTGACAAATTATTCATGATTGGTAAACTGGGATGTCAATTTCCACCAATGAAATGGGTCATGTGAAAAGGGGGTTTAATGCATATGTCATCCCAGATTAACCTATGCACTCCGCACAGGCTAATCAGGGACGAAACTGTCAGCATAAACTGGATTTTTGCTAAGAAGAGACTTTCTGTAAAGAAAAAAATAATAAAAGTAGAAAGTGTTGTCTCTGATTAGCCTGTGCAGACTGCACAGACTGATCTGGGACGACACTTTAGGCACATGCATGAAAACCCCTTTTCTAAAAGAATGGTCCATATTTATTAGTATTCACCCACCTTGAAAATATGACAGAAAGTCGAGCCACATAGTTACGAGCTTCATATCAGAAAGGAACTTGTACGCGATGTCCTCGTGTGACAGTAGGTTAATCAGGTCACTGATGATGGGCCAATAGCAGTGGTCCTTCATTGACTCGTGGCTGCAGTCCACCACTTGGTGGAAGTTCTGATGTAAGTCTAAGGAGCCACATAAAAAAGGCACATTCATGAAATACAATATTTGTATGCTGAATTTGTATTCTAGTTTGTTTGTATTTTTTCATTGCATTTCTAATTTTTATTTCTATTTGTAGTAATTAGGACCTTGATGAGGTTACATGAATAGATCTTGTATTGAAAATTCATTTAATTTAATGTTGTGAATGCTTAATTTTTATTGGTTTTCAGGTTGCATTATAGTTTTTCTTTTTTTTTCTCTAATTTTAGTAATCACATATTTAGAGTAATGTGCAAAATGATTTTACTTAGTTGTCATACAACTAATACACAAAATCTCTTTAAGGTTGTTATAACACAGACCATACAGTAACTACTGCTTCGGCACACAACACCAGCACTGGCTAATCTTGGAGGACACTACACTTATTCATTAAAGGGGCCTTTTTACAGATTTTGGCATGTTTTGAAGTTTGTCATTAAATGCTTTATATTGATAAATGTAAACATTAAATTTTAAAAGCTCCAGTAAAAAATCAAAAATAAAATTTAAAAAAGGGAAAAAAAGAAGCCCGCACCAGGCTCGAACCAGTGACCCCCGGAATCCTGAAGTAAAAACGCATTAGCCAACTGAGCCATCCTGCCAAACATACATGAGATGCCTATTTTATACGTTACATAAGCAATCTTCGTAGTTTCACAACTTTAAACGACAACAACAGAACTATCCAAATTATTCAATCGTTTCGCGTTGCAACACTTTATAATTTTTAGGTTTTTAAATCGTCAAAAGATGCATATAATGGCTATGTTATACCATGGCAAATGTACAGTAATAGAATCTACTGTTTCCTCACAAATATCACAACTAAACCGAAAATTTGCGAATCTTAAACAACTTTTTTCAATTTTGTCAATTTACCAAACCGTGAAAAGATCCCAGTTTTTCCTGAAGGAGGCTTATATGATCTCGTGTTACAACCGTAGCATCCCCCCCCACAACCCACCTTGAAGCGTGCTGTCAGTAAGTATCTGCTCCATCATGTTCTTCAGGCTGACAATGAGCACGTATAGGAGGTTGTACTCCTGGACCATCTGACACGCCAGGGTCTCCGTGGAGAACAGCTGTACACTGATGTGGACCACTCGATTGGCCACTGTCTGACGGTCCAGCGCCTTTACTAGCACGCGTGATATCCGACTGTAGTGCTGGATGAAAGCACGGGTGAATGCTTCCTGCAACAAGAGATGTTAGTAAAACAAGCAATCCAAGTTACTTTTTTTTAACATTTTTATTTGCCTAGTTGAACATAATTGGATTGTAGATATTGATTTGCAGTTTTTAAAACAGTTTGAATTTGTTATATATCTTAACAGGTTCTAAACTTGGGCAATTTTTTACTAAAACAAGCATGCTTACAGGCTTGCAGCCAAGTATTGAATTTTGCAAGGTTCAGGAGAATTTTTGCATAACCCTGCGGCCCTGACAATAGAGAATGTTGTCAAAGGAAAGGTGACACACGTAATGACCTTTGATGTGGGGCAAGTGGGGATATTATATGTGAATGACTGCACGCGCTAAAGAGCGCTTTTGATAAAAGAGCAAACTGCGCTTTTCAAATCCTAGCTGTAGCACAGTTAAACCTTTCCTGTAAGACAGAAAGTGAAAATGGCTATATGCAACCAGCAACTAAAATAGCCTGCGAGTAATTCGCAGTCTGTTCAGGCTTCATGCTATTTGCTGCTTATTTGTATCTAAGGGTTGGAAATGAAGCCTTTAAAACTTGATTCGAGTAAAAAGGGCTTTAATTTACTTTGATTATCTCAGGGACTACAAATGCCTATCTGAAAGGGAAAGAGTTAAAAAATAAAACAATTCACTTTAGTTTAAACCTATTTATTTTAGCTCGATTGCATAGAAAGCCTAAGGGTTATTTGAAACGCTCATGAGTCCGTTTCCTGGGACTAAAACCAGTACTTGGTGTGTCTGGGGGAGATCTAACCAACCCTCCCTCAATTAGGATCAAACCCATGATCTCCGGATTGCTAGGCGGACACCATATCCAAAATGCCACGGCAACTTACTTTGTATCTAAGATCTGGTAGCAGACTTAACAGGAGGGTCACGATCTTCTGAGGAAATTCAAATTTCACCGTCCAGAATACAAGCTCCTCCAGGAACGTCTTGTGGACGAGCTTCTGGTTCAATCCAGGTATATCTGAATACACAGAAAACAATATTCTTTATTGAAAGATGAAGATTATCATGAAATCAGATTACTTACTTACCTCAAATGGAAAGAAAAATATGACGATCTAAACGTTTATATTCATTAATACCTAGACAAACTGAAAACATGATCATTTCTAATTAATTACATGTTTTTTTATAGCAGACTTGCATCTTGTCATAAAGTGAAAACTCAAATTAGATGAATAGACTCGTTCCAAAAGCATAGGCTAATCTGGGACAACACGAGCATTAAGCCCCATTTTCCCACAGCAAATCAGTGGAAGTACTTACCGTCCAGCTCATCAAATCCTCGAGGATACTGGAGGGAATCCACGGCAGCCTCATAGTCCCGCTTGCTCTTCATGTAGAAACTGTTAGACGCCTCTGCTTCACCTGAAAACATATTTCAACAAGCATATGATGGAACAGTGTTTTTTTCACCATTTTGGAATTGGGGCCGGGTCCCTTTGAATTGGGAAAATTTGATGCGTTTTGACTAAAATTGGGAAATTAGTGTTGTTGCTGTTATTCTACGAAATGCTTTAAATTGAGAATAGAAGTGTTTTCAGTATTGTTTTTACTAAGGTTAAATTTATATGACTGGATGGGAGACGGACAACATGTTGAAAAAAAATTAAACAAATTTGAAACCTTCAATTAGGATTTTTTTGGTCCCATTTGGGAAAATATATGCTTTTTATGTCCCCCACTATAGTAGTGGGGGACATATTGTTTTTGCCCTGTCTGTTGGTTAGTTGGTTGGTCTGTTGGTTGGTTGGTCTGTTTGCGCCAACTTTAACATTTTGCAATAACTTTTGCTATATTGAATATAGAAAATTAATATTTGGCATGCATGTGTATCTCATGGAGCTGCACATTTTGAGAGGTGAAAGTTCAAGGTCAAGGTCATCCTTCAAGGTCAGAGGTCAAATATATTTGGCCAAAATCGCTCATTTTATGAATACTTTTGCAATATTGAAGATAGCAACTTGATATTTGGCATGCATGTGTATCTCATGGAGCTGCACATTTTAAATGGTGAAAGGTCAAGGTCAAGGTCATTCTTCAAGGTGAGAGGTCAAATATATGTGGCCCAAATCACTTTTTTTATGAATACTTTTGCAATATTGAAGATAGCAAGTTGATATTTGGCATGCATGTGTATCTCATGGAGATGCACATTTTGAGTGGTGAAAGGTCAAGGTCATCCTTCAAGGTCAGAGGTCAAATATATGTGGCCCAAATCGCTTATTTTATGAATACTTCTGCAATATTGAAGATAGCAACTTGATATTTGGTATGCATGTGTATCTCATGGAGCTTCACATTTTGAGTGGTGAAAGGTCAAGGTCAAGGTCATCCTTTAAGGTCATATATATGTGGCCCAAATCGCTTATTTTATGAATACTTTTGCAATATTGAAGATAGCAATTTGATATTTGGCATGCATGTGTATCTCATGGAGCTGCACATTTTGAGTGGTGAACGGTCAAGGTCAAAGTCATCCTTCAAGGTCAAACGTCATATAGGGGGACATTGTGTTTCACAAACACATCTTGTTTCCATTGGGAATTGGGGCCAAATACCGGACCTGATTTTTAACAAAAACAAGCAAATTCGTTGAATTGATATCCCCCGCCAAATAAATTTATGGATGGGTGTAGAACTAAAAGAAAAGGTATAAGTGAAGGGTTGTGCCTTTTGTCAATTTTTTTAAAAACTCATTTGTACCTGTAATTTCTAAGTTCAAAGATGTAAACATAATTCTGAAAAAAATGATGGTCAGTTCAGGGGTTTTAGCTTACGACCTTACATGAAGCATTTGTGTAACCTTGACCCTTGATGTGAATTGTATGACCTTACATGAAGTATATTCAGAGCTCTAGATAAGGATTTGTGAAATAAGTAACGGTACTGCCACTGACAGAAAGAAAAGGAGTAACGCTGAAAATCAATAAGTACCTGTACTACCATATCCAAAAATACAGGTAGTACTGTACTACCTGTGTTCTTTATATTGAAATGTATATAACTGACTTTACAGAAACATTTGCAGCAATTATATTAAATATATTTAGCTTCTTAAATTCTGCATTATTATACAAATAAAACTACACATTAAAACGCATGACTAAATACTATTTCTTCATTTTTCTTGACAAGAAAACACAAGCCAACTAGTAAGCTAAGTAAATGAACACTAATGTCACTGTCTCATTTCAAAAGAATCGTTGCTTTAGCAGTTAAGTGTCAAAGTTGCAAAGTAGCCACCGATGCAATCAAATTGTTTAATATCGGGGCGACTATGTCTTTTTCTGGGTTGACATATTGAATATCAGGATAGTTAGACAACCGTATGTAGCCATTATATGACAACAAAGTGTTTTTTTTTAAATCGAAAGTTAGCCGGCCTTCCCTTGTCCGCATACATATTGTTTTTGACGGGTTTACAAGTTATTGGAAATCACGCGACATAATAGACAATAATATCTGAACCCAGTCTACAACTTTTCGGTAATTTAAATAAACAAAAAGCGCTGTTGGGTTAGAGACCAACAAATCACGCCGCGCTGAAGCGGACGTATCGGTACGGCCAGATTATTTTTGTTAATGCGTAAAAGGGATATTCAAGTCGTAATTGTACGTCTAGTTTATAAAAATAAATGCGTAAACCTTCATGAAAAAGCCGTATTTACGGCTGTACGGCCCTTATCTGGAGCTCTGGTATATTGTGTGATGTTGACCTTAACCCTAAAACATGAACCTTGACCTTAACCCTAGACAAGAATCTTACATATGACACACAGCATGGAAGAAGATGGAGAAGAATTATGGAAGGTTATTACAGAATCCACTGATGCATAGTTAAATACACGTAATGGCTAAATAATAAATATTTCTACAAATGTATGTCCTTTGATGTGTGACCTCGACTTTGGTCTGCTTGATAATTAGGGAACAACTAGAGCTTTGTCACAGATGTGACGTATACCCCCACATGCTGCATTGACACGGACTATTTTGCATTCTGTCTTCACAAAACAAGAGAATCTAATTTATGGCGATTTTTAAGAATTATTATGCCATTATCAAGTATGGCCATTTTGACCTTCCAACTCTTGAATTCTTTTGCATGACACGCCATCCAATGACTGTGAACAAAATAAATGTACAGAGTCATTTTAAAATCTCACAATGAATGACATAGTTATGGCCCGGAAAAGATTTTTTTTTGGCCATTTTTGACCTTTAAACTCAAAGTGTGACCTTGACCTTGGAGATATTGACATAATTATTTTGTGTGACACACCGTCCGATGATGGTGAACGAATGATTTTAAAATCTCACAATGAACAACATAGTTATGGCCCGGACAAGCTCATTTATGCCCATTTTTGACCTTTGAACTCAAAGTGTGACCTTGACCTTGGAGATATCAATGTAATTCTTTCGCGCGGCACACCGTCCAATGATGGTGAACAAATGTGCCATATGATTTTAAAATCTCACAATAAACAACAAAGTTATGGCCCGGACAAGCATTTAACCTTTGAACTCAAAGTGTGACCTTGACCTTTGAGACATTGACGTACTTCTTTCCCGCGACCCACCGTCCCATGATAGTGAACAAATGTACAAAGTCACTTTAAAATCTAACGATAAATGACATAGTTATGGTCCAGACAAACTTTCTGTTTAAAACGCACTAAGTGACCTCATGACCTTATAGTTTTTGACACAGCATGGCCCATATTAAAACTTGACCTAGACATCATCTAGATACATCTTCTGACCAAGTTTGGTGAAGATCGGATGAAATTTTCAGGACAGACAGACCGACAGACAGACTGACAAAGTGACTCCTATATAATTACATCAGTACTTTTTGAGAATCCATTCAGTATGGTAGAACCCTTACCAAATAAGGCATATTTAATCAAAATGTGTGATTTTGACTTTTGAGTGTGACTTTGACCATGACCCTAGCAACCTGGATCTTATATTTGACACTCAGCTCGACAATGGAGAACAATTGTGGACAGTTATTACAGAATCCCTTGAGGCAAAGTAAAAGAATGACTAGATAATGAATAAGTCATCAAATTAATGTGTGACATTTGACCTCAATGTGAGACCTTGACCTTAGCCCCTAGGATTATGGGTGATGAATGTGAAACACCCCCAGATGATTGAGAACAACTATGGCCAGTTTCATGGCTCTGGCTCATATGTTAATGGAGATAAAGCTTTTAGCTTATATTAACAAGCAAATTCGTTGAATTGATATCCCCGCCAATATGCTTCTGGACACAAAAGTGTTATATTTGACACTCAAAAAAGCATTTTTTTCAAGATACAAAGGGCCATAACTCCGTTAGTAACAGATCATGAAATGGTGTACAATGCCATTTGGTGTGCATCATCCTCTTATCCATATATATGCTCATACAAGGTTTCAATGAAATCAGCCAAAGCACTTCCAAGATATGGCTCCGGACACACAAAAAAGCATTTTTTCAAAATACAAAGGGCCATAACTCCGTTATTAACAGAGTTGTAAAATGCCATTTAGCGTGCATCATCCTCTTATCCATATATATACCAAGTTTCAATGAAATCCGCCAAAGCACTTCCAAGATATGGCTCCAGACGGACGGACGGACAGAAAGACGGACGGAAGGACAGCAAACAACGCCAAAACAATATCCCTCTGCCTATGGAGGGGGATAAAAAGCATTTTTTCAAGATACAAAGGGCCATGACCTTAGCCCCTTGGATAATGGGTGTTGAATGTGAAGCACCCCCAGATGATTGAGAACAACTATGGCAAGTTTCATGGTTCTGGCTCATGTGTTAATGAAGATAAAGCTCTAAGCTTATATTAAAAGAGCTTTTTTTGAAGATACAAAGGGCCATAACTCCGTAATTAACAGATGGTGTACAATGTCATTTGGCCTGCATCATCCTCTTATCCATATATATACTCATACCAAGTTCCAATGAAATCAGCCGAAGCACTTCCAAGATATGGCTCCGGACACAAAAGTGCCGGACGGACAGAAAGACGGACAACGCCAAAACAATATCCTTCCGCCTATGGCGGGGCAGGGCCCTCAATCCATTTTAGGGGAAGCAGGTCGCTACCCAAAGCAGGGGGAATTTTTGCAGTGTTTCCCTTTTTGGGGGATTTTTTACTTACTCTCAAATTATTACATTTGTACATGTTTGCACTATATTCATTGCTTTTTTCATAATTTAGTATGTTTGACAAGATTGACTTAAAATAGAATTGAGATATAATAATTATGAGACACATCTATTTAAAAAAGAAAAAAGAAAAAAAAAAATTAGGGGGAATTTTTCCCCCCAAAAGGGGAAAAAAGTATACTTTTCAGGTGGGGGAATGCGGCCGAATTTTGGCCGTGATTTTGACAGATTGAAGGCCCTGCGGGGGATTATAATCGCCACTTTCCTTATTTGTCTCATTTTGCAAAAATGGCGATCCACAGTGAAACCCTTGTATATCACAGCTGTTACCTTAGTTGGTGCATATGAGACATCGTCTTGATATGATGATAGATTTTGCCAAATTATTTCTGAATTTTTCATCATTTTTGGTCATGCACGAAAAATACCCAGCGGGAACACAAACATCACTATCACCACATAAGGACTTTACAAACATTTCAAGTGTCCACTGTGACCTTTACCTTTCAGTGAGCAACAGTTGCAGCATGTCACACATTGTCTTGATATGACTGTAATTTGTGTAAATTTATTTTCAAATCCACGCACACTAAAATTATGTGCATGACACTTCTTCTTCATTAAACATGTAATAAATACACCCAAAACTACAAGTGTCAATTTTGACTGACCTGCATGCAAAACGTTTGCTAGATAAATAATTCTACAAGTTATCAACAAGATTTCAATGTATTTTATTTTATTTACCGAACACAACATGCAAAATCTACACTGTGACCTTGATCTTTAAGCATGTGACAAGTTATACTGATATTATTATCATATTTTAAACCATGTGATACTGAAGATAGTTCAATGTGTTTGCTGATAAACCCATTGATAAGAGAACTTGTAAAATCTAAAGTAGGACGAGACACACACTCATATGACCGGATATCACCTGATATTGATAACACTACCATTGAATTTCGATGTTTTAGTTTACAGCAAAAGAACATATCAAAAGTCACAAAAATGGCTTCCAATATGGAAAGTTCAATTTATAGAGGATCAGAATCATTCTTTGACTTTTCTTGTTTCACCTGTCAGGATAATGATAGAAGCACGGAGGCTGATTTTTACTGTGAGGATTGTTCTAAATTTTACTGTAGCAAATGTGTGGAGCATCATAACTATCTTTACAAGAAGCATGCCATTTTGAGCAAAGACAACATCAGCCTATGGCCTAAGACTGATGCAAGCCAGCTAGAGCAATGTCAGGTACACAAGAAAGAAAAACTGACAGGATTCTGTGAGGACCACAGTGAGCTGATATGTCATGCCTGCCATGTCCACAATCATCAGTAAGTACATATGCATTCTTTATGAACAAGTCTGAACAAACTTTTTACCATCTTTCAGAATGCCCTGAGGGACATAGGATCCTCATCCGATACCTTTTATTTTATTTCAGACGTCAAATGTAAGGTGTCATCTTCCTAAATTTCTAATAAAACAAGCAAATTCATTTAATTGATATCCCCGCCAATATGGTTCTGGACACAAAAGTGTTATATTTGACACTCATCTAGATAATGGAGAACAATTGTGGACAGTTATTACAGAATCCCTTGATGTATAGTAAAAGAATTACTAAATAATGAATAATTCATCAAATTTGTGACCTTTGACCTCAATGTGTGACTTTGACCTTAGCCCCTAGGATTATGGGTGTTGAATGTGAAGCACCCCCAGATGATTGAGAACAACTATGGCCAATTTCATGGCTCTGGCTCATGTGTTGATGGAAATAAAGCTCTAAGCTTATATTAAAAAGCATTTTTTCAAGATACAAAGGGCCATAACTCCGTTATTAACAAAAGGTGTCCAATGCCATTTGGCGTGCATCATCCTCTTATCCATATATATACTCATACCAAGTTTCAATGAAATCCGCTAAAGCACTTCCAAAATATGGCTCCGGACACAAAAAATGCATTTTTTTCAACATACAAAGGGACATAACTCTGTTATTAACAGATGGTGTACAATGCCAGTTGGCGTGCATCATCCTCTTATCCATATACATATACTCATACCAAGTTTCAATGAAATCCACCAAAGCACTTCCAAGATATGGCTCCGGACACAAAAGTGCCGGACGGACAGAAAGACGGACAATGCCAAAACAATATCCCTCTGCCTTACCGCCTATGTAATTTAAAATATTTGTTTTTATAGAAAGTTCAACATATCAAATAATAGGATTCAAAATAAATAGCAAATCAGGGAATATTAAAAAACACATTATGTAAATTCAAGTGAGTTCCTTTCTTGCAGGAAATGCAGTGATGTGGTTCTTATAGCTGACAAAGTGAAAGACCTCCATCAAAAAGGAGACTTCAAACAGTTGTCAGCAACTCTTGATACACAACACCAGCAGTTGATACGTAAGAAAGATGAATTAGAGGAAAACATGAAGTCTATTGAGAAATCTTACAAGAAAACTCTGGAAGAAATCAATGAATTACGAAAGACAATTAATGATGCTTTGGATCAACTGGAAAAGAATACCAAGAAGGAGTTGGACACATTACTGGAAACCACGAGGAAATCAATTCAAACTGACATAGAAAACTGCACAGAGTCCATAAAAAATATTACATGCGTAAAAGAAGATTGGTTGAAAATAAAAGAAAAAAATGAATCACCGAATTTTATAAAGTATAGAAAATGTCTTGTCCATTCCATCAAGGTAGAAGCAGTTTTACAAGAAATTACAACACAGAATGAGATGAAACTTATCTTTAAACCTGATACAGCTATCCAACAAAACCTGTCCACTCTCTCAGGATTGGGACAAATATTTAGCTCAGAGAAACAAATACAACCTGCTCAAAAGACTACACAGAACCTAGTTACAAGACAGAATAAACCTGAAGCATCCAGCAAGTCTGACCCTGATAACCAAACAACTTCAAGATTAAAGAAAAACATTTCCATTCAAGACCCAAGTTCATTAAGAAAGAACCAACCAGGAAACCGAACAAGTGATCTGACCATGCCAGGTCAGGTGTATAATCTAGTATCAAGTTCATCACACCAGCTGGTCCAGGGACATCAACCAGGGGCAGTAAACAGGTCTGATCAAATCATAAAAGTGAAGAGTCGTAAGAAGTACAGTGTGAAGATTAAGGGTGATACAATAACATGCAGTATAAGTGGTTTCTGTGAGACAGCTTCTGGAGAACTCCTCAGCGCAGACTGGAACAACAAGAAAGTGAAGCTCATGGATCAGACCTACAAGGTGTTGGCCCACTGTGACTTGCCTTGGCGACCATGGTCCATGTGCAGCATTGACTCCAGTCTAGTTGCTGTTACTCTGGAGAACAAGGAGGTCCATTTTATCAGAGTGACCAATGGTCAATTAGTAAAGGACAGGATACTGAAGCTCCAACATGCTTGCTGGGGTATTGCCCATCAGCATGGTAACCTGTACATTACAGATGGTAGTGCAGCTCTGTATATCTATACTGTGGATGGAAGACTGGTGAGGGAGATGTATGAGGATACATCAGATAACTGGCCAGGTAATAATTATTCCTAGCATTATTTTAATGTTCAAAACTATAAGGACCCATGCATCTACTGTCATTGAAGTCAAGAAGTAATAAGCTACATGTACATATATCATAAATCTGATCAAACAAATGTATTTTTGTGAGTAATGAGCTGAACATGATGGTCAACCAAATTAAAAAGTAGTATTTTATGCTTATATACACAGGCAGATGACTTACAAATGAGGAAAGTATTTTTATCATAATAAGTTAACAACTTTATATTGAAGTTGGACAATAATTTCTTTGATAACTATTTCCAAACTTCTACACTAAACCTGAGTATTAAAATAAAGAACCCCAATATATCACCTTCACAATACAACTGGTCTTGTTAGTTGATATTTACTGCACTTTATGTGAAAAAGTACTATATATGTAAAAAGTACTACACAATTTGTATAACTTAAGATGTAACAGGAATATTTGACCTACTACTTTTTTTTAAACCATGACATTTGTTTCCATATATAAACAATACTTCATAATCACTGTCTTCCATACCACAGTTACTTCCTGTGCAGTGAGTCCAGATGGAGACAGGATATATGTGACCAAAGAGAACAGTCAACAGCTGGTCACCTTGTCCAGGGATGGCAAAGTGATCTCCAGCCTGACTGTACCTGCACTGAGCTCACCAGTACTACTTCCTGGCCTGCATGTGACAGATTCAGGACAAGTTCTTGTGTGTGGATACTATACAGACACAATCGTCCAGGTGGACAGGGATGGGAGGCAGAGACTGGCAGAGGTGATCACAAAGGATGTGACTCGCCCTATGTCTGTCTACTACAGCAAGCACACAGGTTCAATCATTGTAGGAATGGGGGACAATAACGACATTAGAGTGTTTAAGGCAGTGTTGGAGTAGGATGATGTTCATTTCAAATCATTTAATTATACACTCACATATACATTTACAAGTAAAAAGTGTTACAGTTTTGTATACATGGTTTTAAAGCCAGTGACAGTTGGAATAGGACACATTCATTATTCTCTGTATGAAACTATTATACATTACCAATGAAACCTGCAGTCTTTCCTAGCCTTTATCATTATGAACTAAAATTGAAATATGCTCTTATATTAATAGCAAAAAACATTCAATGATTACTTTGATTGAAAATAGTTTTATAAGGATTGTTTGAACATATTAAGAATAGTCTATTCAAAAGAATATGTTTAAGAGAATAAGTTTATTTATTGCTCAAAAACTATATTGTATTTTCATGATGTGCATGTTAAGTACTGTTATTAATATTTGTATGAATATATTGTCTGAGTCAGTATGTAAACTATCATTCAAACATATATGTATGTGAATATGATATCATACAATAATCATTTTATAAACGGCACATTAAATCAAACCAATATGAACACTGCCACTAGTACTGTAAGAATACAAGGATTTAAATCCAAGACTAGAAATGTGTCACTGACACTGAATCACCCACATGGTATGTTTTGACACAAATCCACTATTTATTCTTTAGTAGACAAAATGATATAATGGGCCATATTCTGCTAAAACTGGTCACAGTCATTGTTCCTTTTTGTTATGATCATCTAAACATTCATTCAATTGTGAAAGTTTGATTGAGATCCACCCAATATTTAAACAGAAGTAGAAAACTTGAAATTTTACTTTAATTTTCTATAGTGCAAAAAGCCTAAGGTTGCTCACTCGAGACATGGTCAAACCAAACTTTGATGTTTAATAATAACTGTGGTTTGTAACTAGGTTTTTAACTTTGTATGACAAAGTTCTATAGAGATTCTATATAGTATGAGACAGTGAAATATTAAATAAATGTTTTTACTACAAAAATATCAAAACAATAGGGCCTAAAGGCCCCAGCTAGCTCACCTGAGAAATGTATTAACTAATTTATCTGAGAGGTAAAGGTTTCAAAAACGACTGGGACACTGGATTTACCACTTAGATATGTATTTTGACGCATGTGTAATCCTTTAGAAAGTTAAATTTTATTAAAGACTTTTCATACTAGATTTAAGTTCTGAAGGCTTCATTTCCAACCCTTAGATACTGATGAGCAGCAAACAGCATAAAACCTGAACAGACTGCGAGTTACTCGCAGGCTGTTCTGGTTTTATGCTGTTTGCACATAGCCATTTTCACTTTGCTTCTGAGTGGGAAAGGATCAATGACCTGAGATGTGCAGGTTGATGAGATGTGAGTACAGCTCAGGGTCAGTGAGTGCTCGGGCCATCACCCTTCTCATGGCTGCCCCCATGTCACTGAGGCTGTGCAGGAATGAGAGGAACTGCTCTGCATCCTGCATGGCCAACAGGTACGTGTCTGTCATTTCTGAAAGTAAAAAAAAAGCTCGTTTGTCAATGTACACTGTCATATCTGCAGTGTTGTTCTTTCTCACCTTTTTGGAAAACCATCCAATTGTTCTAACTAATATTTGGAAATCAGTGTTGCTGGTTGTTTTGCGCACAAAAAAAGAAAATAAAAGTATTTTCAATATTATACACAATATCATGCACAACAAGTCCTGGTTTTTTTTGTATGTTTTTCCTGTTTTAATGACTTTATCCACTTCGTAATATATGTCTATACAATCAATTTACAAAGACATGTACATGTAAACACTTAATTAACCATTTATACTGTGCTTTGAGCTCCTTCCGAAATTTTACATTTTTTACTTTATACAAATACTTATTTATTAACAACACAATATCAAGTGATTCTAAACAAACTATGTTTCAGGTTAACATCTACGCTTTAAATAGGATTATAGTTTCTAAACAACATAAAACCCAATAATGTAACATACCAGGGTTTTCCTGTTACCGTAGTTTACCATGCATAGCGCGCAGTTTTTTACCTTCAATTTCAAAATAAAAATTCAGTGCGCGTAATACATTGACACAACGCTTTCCTGGTTGCTAAATTGCAAAAAAATCCATTTCGTAATCGTTAATCTTCACACTTGCCGCCATTTTTTTATTGCAGAAAACTACACCCTATAATGTTATAGACTGAAGGGGCCGTTGTCGAAACAACAAATAGCGGAAAACGGTAGGAATGAACGGGGTAGTAACAGTTTTGACAAAAATTAAAAGATAAAAAAAAAATTCTTTGTTGGTGTTTTCACACTTCTCCATTGATTGTTCATTTAAAAAAATCTAGGTATATCGATCCCCGCGTCGTCGCGGTAATGTTTATTTAAGTTTTTGTTGTCATGAAAACTCGTTGATTTACAACGCAAAACGTTTCAAAAAAAAATTGAACTGACACTAATTATTTCAATCATATTTCTCAACTTCGCTTTTGCTTTATTTTGATAATTTAATCCAAAGTTTAATGTTAGCAATTCCGAAAATTTGCACTCTATATGAATTGACAGTTTGACGTCATCAAAGGAAAGCCGCTTCCTGTCTGAAGCAATAAAGCGACAAGTTTCTCTCCGATAAAATTGGCTTCCTTTGTCTAGCAATCAACATGCCGAACCAATCGTGTGTTTGTTCCTCAATGGCAATCGTCCAATTAAATAATAGCACGTGCAAAGCTCCGCCTTTAAACATTTTGCAGAGAATGGAGGTGGAGTTTAACGGTTAATTGAGCAAGTGTTTTACGTAAGTTAGAGTTCCGATTTGCCGAAATTACTCGGCCCTAACCATTGAAACAACGAATACATTTATCAATGATTTTCCGATCTCTGCATTAATATGCTACCGTGCGAGTTTACTACGTAGGTTACAAACCAACAATAGAGATATAGACTCGTTTTATTTTCTTTCAATAGAGACAAACAAATGATATTTGTCTAATGGCTTTACGCTGATAACACCGATAACGCTAACTGTATGGAATTGAGCGTTCGGGTGTATTGTTTGTCTCACTATAAATACTAATCAACTAGACGCAGTGAATGCGCGAAATACCGGGTAAAACAGGATCTAATGGGGAGCATTTCTTAATGGAGAAATATTTTAAGTCGATGAAAAATAAAATGGGATCCACGGACAATATGCGTAAAATTGGACATTGCGATGTTTTTTTTTTTTTTTTTTTTTTTTTTTTTTTTTTTTTTTTTTTATTCAATATCATACATACAATGTAAACATGTATATGATCATACAACATAGTGATTGTACAAAGCAATAAAGTTCAGACATGTTATACAAGATATGCTAATATATTTAAAAAAAATGAGAGAAAAGAAAAGAACAACAGAGGAATAGTTATGAAAAATGATGAGTTGTATAAAGTCGGGAGAAAGCATACTGGACTTGTGTGTTCTGTTGTGTATTCACAATGATCTTGTCAGATTGAAAAATAAAAATAAAAAAAAATAAAAATATAAATAAACAAAACTATTTTAGAGAGATAAACTAACATTAGAGTGAAATGTATATAAGTGGACAAAACATTATGAGAATTTAATCCGATTCCATTTTTGTTCAAAGATTTGTAATGTGTCTTTACTGAGGGCTATTTCTTTCTCAATCTGGATTTTTAGTTTAAGACTGTGGACAAAACAATTAAAATTTGGTACTTGTTTTTTGTACTTCATGTTTAAGATAAAATATTTCATCAATATAACCATAAATTTCACAATATTATTACAGTCTATTGATTTCAATGAGTTAATTCCGAAACTTACATTTAAGAAAGATAGTTTAACGTTTAGTTGATGTTGTTCAAGAAAAGATATTAATTGATTCCAAATAGGCTGGATGTGTTTGCACTCCCAAAAAAGATGTTCTATAGTTTCAATGTTTTCACTGCAGAAGTCACACAGATTTGAGTTAGATAATTTGCATTTAAAGAGATATTTATTTGTAGCTATAATTCTATGGATGTATTTGTATTGAAAATTTCTCAGTGTGCTTTCAATAGTTGCTTTATATGGCATGGTAAATATGTGTTTCCAATTAAGTTCATTTTCTCCAAAAAGGACTTGCCATTTATTTTGGATTTTGGAGTTTTCTGTAGGGTTTTTAATTTGTAGTGTGTAAAATATTTTATTTTTTTGGTTTTTTCTTCCAAGTATGTTTTCTACAAATGTTGTTTGAGTACATGGTGTATTATTTGTATTGATTTCAGATTTTATATGTATGGGTATTCTTTTGATAAGTGTGTAGTATTTCAGAAAATTATTTGAAGGTATTCCATATATGTAGCATATATTATCAAAAGAGTAGAAATCCTTAATTCTGTAGTCATATAATTGGTCGACATATTTAATGCTTCGTTCAAACCAGTCTTTATAGAAAAACGTCTTATTGTTTGAAGTTATTTCTTTATTGTTCCATAAAATTGTTTTACTGCTGGTTTGGGTTTCTAAGTTATGAGTGACATCACTCCACGCTGATAGAACATCAGACAGAAATATGTTTTCGTTTGCAATTTCATGTAAGATAGTATTGCTGATGTTACATTCAAAGAGTAAGGAGTCACCATATTTTTTTAGGATTTTCCGGTAGAATAATTTCCATTTACTCGTATTGGTATTATCTAGGTATCGTTTAAACCAGCTGCATTTGATTGCATTTAAGAATGAGTCAATGTTCGTTAATTGGATACCTCCATTTTCTACAGATTGAATTAACTGAGTTCTTTTTATTTTATCAGGCTTACCGTCCCATATGAAATTAAATATTGCTGATTTTATATCGTTAATAACATCATTTGGTGGATTTGGGAGAACTGTTAATACATATATTAATTTAGGAAGTGCAAACGTTTTCAATACTGTGTTTTTTCCGATTAGTGTAAGTTTACGATGATGCCATGATTTTAAGCAGTTTTTAAAATTCTGTAATTTAGGTAGTATGTTTTTAAGAACTGTATCCTTTTCATTATTTGTGAATGTAATTCCTAACGTTGTGGCTTCATCGGATGTCCAATTAAATTTCATTTCTTTTTTATATTGAACATTACTTTGTTTTAATTTACCTACGCGTAGCACAGTACATTTACTTTTGTTTAGTTTAAGACCCGATGTCATTCCGTAAAGGGTTAGCGACTCTATAAGTTATGGAAAGAATCGTAATTGTTATTTAAAAAATAAGTTGCATCGTCAGCAAATAGGGATTGTTTGATTTCTTCGTCAGGTTCTAGTGATATGCCTTTTATGTGTTTATTTGATTGGATGTAATGTGATAGGTACTCGATGCAAATAATAAATAGCGATGATGAGAGTGGACATCCTTGTTGAACCCCTTGTTCGATATTAAAACTGTTTGAAAAAAAGCCATTGTTAATGATTATACTGTTAATATCGGTATAGAATAGTTTGACCCATTGAATGAGACTTTCACCAAAGTTCATATTTTCTAAGCAAGAGAACATAAATGAGTGATCAAGCGAATCGAATGCCTTTTCAAAGTCTGCAAAGAATATTAGACCAGGAGTATTTGAATTGTTGAAATAGTTTATGCATTCTTGGATTAGACGAACGTTTTCACCAATGTAACGTCCTTTTATGAAACCAGATTGAGATTTTGAAATGATTGATGGTAATATTTTTTTTATTCTGTTTGCTATACTTTTAGTTGCAATTTTATAATCATTGTTTAGTAAACTTATCGGGCGCCAGTTTGATAAGGATTCTAAGTTTTTTCCCGGTTTTGGAATAAGTGATATAATACCTTGTTTTTGTAGCGTAGTTAAGTTTTCGTTGTTAAATGAATAGTTAAGTGAATTGATTAGATGTGTTTTTATATCATTCCAGAATATTTTATAAAATTCGATTGTGATGCCATCAGATCCTGGGCTTTTGTTATTTTGCATTTCTTTTAGGGCTAATCCACATTCATATTCATTAAGCAATCCGTCGCACAGTTGTTTTTCCTCCTGGTTTAAAGCGTGATGTGTATTTTTAAAAAGAGTGTTATTTTCAACATTTTTTCGTTTATAGAGGGTTTCGAAAAATAATCGTTGTTCTTCTAGTACCGTAATCGGTTGTGTATAAGGCGCACTTTTTTACCCCCAAATTTGATTTAAAAAACTTGATGCGCGTTATGCACAACAACAGGCATGCCAAAACATTTTTTCCCTGTCAGTTACCCAGTTACGGTAACTCGGACCATTCTGTTCCCAGTCGATTTAACTGTCACTATGTTAATAATTGTATTATATTTACGATCTGAATATAGATTAACAAACGTTATAAAGTTAAAATTAATATTTTCTATCTTTTTCAGGTACGTACAGAGCATCGAAATCAAATAAATTTGAAGGAGATAATGAAAAACAAGGAAGCCATTTTTATTTAAATTTTATTGTTTATTCCCACAATATTATACCCTACTGTACTAGGGTTACACAATTTAATTGGGGCACTTGTCGATTTACAATAGTATGTCGGCAAGGCCTTTCCCGATATTGATGATTATTTTTATTGCTTTTCAAATGTGTTAATAAAATTGATGTTGTGTTTGTTCACACGTTTTCATACGTCTTGTCAAGATTTGAGTCACCTGTCAAGTTTTGTGTAGCTGGGCTATTATCAAAACATGCGAACCGGCAGACGGCATCACACCTCCACTGTTTAATTATCGCGTGTAATGTCAGTAATGGTGTTGAGAAGTTTGAGTCGTTAAAGTCACCTGTCAATTATACTGAGCAACTGAATGAGCAATAAACAACACTCTTCAACATGAATAAAAACTGCACATTTGCCATTTTTAATCATTATAAAAATTGTCATTAGACGACCCTTATAAAGACGATCAAAGACAACAACAAAGGTCCTTTTCAGGACCGCGCATATTCTGGAAAGAATATTTTGCAAATTGTCAAACACAAATATATTTGTGTAATGTAACCTTACCATCTATATCGCATAGACGCTCGAAATAACGCGCGAGACCGGCAATGTAAATAAAACGATTTTCTGTTAGCCCATGGAGTATGGAACCGAATTTTTCCCAGTTTTTTTGCATCAAAAACTTTTTTTCCCGATTTTTTGCTTCAAAAAGTTGATGCGCGTTATACACAAATGCGCGTTATACACAACCGATTACGGTATTTGAGTTCTGTTTGTTATATCTTTGCCATTGACTACTAATTTGTGTACAGTTTTTTGTTCACTTCTACGTTTTTCAATGTTTGCGAAATATTTTGTATTTTTTTCATTGTGTTCAACATGCTGTGCACGCGCTCTTAGTATTATTCCATTGAGATGTGTATGATAGATTCCATCTAATATTTGTTTTTTTAATGTTATTTCATTTTCAATGTCGGTGGTATCATTTGTGTTTGTTTGAAGCAATTGTTTTTCAAGTGTTTCAATGGTTTTGATGGTTTCAGTTTCAAGTTTGTGTGTTTCTTTTTGTTTAAATGATGTGTATCTAATTGTTGTGTTACGTATATTTCCTTTAATTACTTCCCATAAGGTGTTTGGGTTTGCATCTTTATTATTTTCAACTGTATTTAATATTTCCTGTTTTATTTGTGTTTGATATTGTGTATCTAATAAGATGCTGTTGTTAATTTTAAAGTATCCTGGGCCTCTTTCAGGTTGTATATTGTGCAGTTTAAGTTCAACTAGAGAGTGGTCAGTCATAAATCCTGGTTTTATGTTACATGTGTCAATAATGTTGCAAAGAGATTCAGATATTAAACAAGAGCACCGCCTTGCGGGTGCAGACCGCTCATCTATTTTCTTTTTAAAGGTGAAGGGACTCTCATTTTCAATCACAAAGGAGGGAGGAGTGGAGTGAAGAGGGGTGTATAGTGTGGGGTTGTGGACATTTATTACATTATCTTCCAAAAAAGCGAAAAAAAAAAAAAAAAAAAAAAAAAAATCGGGGGGGGGGGGGGGGGGGGGGGGGTATAGTGTGAGGGTGTGGTGATAATTTGTGAGATGATCTTAAAAAAAAAAAAAAAAAAAAAAAAAATCAAAAAAAAATTTGGGGGGGGGGGGGGGGGGGGGTGGGGTGGGGGTATAGTGTGAGGGTGTGGTGGTCATTTGTGAGATGATCTTATAAAAAAAAAAAAAAATAAAAAAAAAAAATTAGGGGGGGGGGGAGGGGGGGAGGGGGGGGAGGGCACGGGGGATGGTTTGGGTGAAGTCTATTGTGGTATGTCAGGTAAGAGTAGTTTCATCAAAGTATCAATCAAATCTAATCATAAATAAAGAAGTTATGGCAATTTTAGCAAAATTTAATAATTTGACCTTGAGAGTCAAGGTCATTCAAAGGTCAAAGTAAAATTCAAGTTGCCAGGTACAGTAACCTCATGATAGCATGTAAGTATTTGAAGTTTGAAAGCAATAGCCTTGATACTTCGAGTGGATCGAAACACAAAATTTAACCATATATTAAAAGTTACTAAGTCAAAAAAGGGCCATAATTCCGTAACAATGACAACCAGAGTTATGCAACTTGTCCTTTTACTGTACCCTTATGATAGTTTGTGAGTGTTCCAAGTATGAAAGCAATATCTATGATACTTTAGGGGTAAAGTGACCAAAACATAAATCTTAACCAAATTTTCAATTTTCTAAGTATAAAGGGCCCATAATTCCGTCCAAATGCCAGTCAGAGTTACATAACTTTGCCTGCACCGTCCCCTTATGATAGTTCATAAATCTTGCAAGTATGAAAGCAATAGCTTTGATACTGTAGGAATAAAGTGGACCTAAACACAAAACTTAATCAAATTTTCAATTTTCTAAGTATAAAAAGGGCACATAATTCTGTCAAAATGCCAGTCAGAGTTACATTACTTTGCCTGCACAGTCCCCTTATGATAGTTAGTAAGTGTTGCAAGTATGAAAGCAATAGCTTTGATGCTTAAGGAATAAAATGGACCTAAACACAAAACTTAACCAAAATTGTCAATTTTCTAAGTATAAAAAGGGCACATAATTCTGTCAAAATGCATGCCAGAGTTATCTAACTTTGCCTGCCCAGTCCCCTCATGATAGTAAGTAAGTGTACCAAGTTTGAATGCAATAGCATTGATACTTACTGAGAAAAGTGGAACTAAACGCAAAACTTAACCAAAATTTGCAATTTTTTAAGTATAAAAAGGGCACATAATTCTGTCAAAATGCACGCCAGAGTTATCTAACTTTGCCTGCCTAGTCCCCTCATGATAGTAAGTAAGTGTACCAAGTTTGAATGCAATAGCATTGATACTTTCTGAGAAAAGTGGACCTAAACGCAAAACTTAACCGGACGCCGACGCCAACGCCAACGCCAACGCCAACGCCAACGCCAACGCCGACGCCGACGCCAAGGTGATGACAATAGCTCATAATTTTTTTTCAAAAAATAGATGAGCTAAAAATAGTCTAATCTACAAAATATTGTTGGTTTTGTGTTTGAGTGCCAGGTGAATTTGCTTTCGTTTGGGTATACTGTACGCCAGATATCTATCATATTGTAGTTTTCAATTATGTTATTTAAAATGTTTCTATTTTTAGTATGAGTATAAAGGTTTCCATTCTTTTTATCTATTAATGGGTTCAGGACAGTATTGAAATCACCACCGATTATTATATTTTTATCTTGGTTATTAATTATAAAGGATTGTAATGTTTCGTAAAAAGTGGAATCGTCTATGTTAGGGCCGTAGACGTTGATTAATGTTATTTGTGTTTCGTGTATTTTGATATCTATACTTGCTTGTCTGCCAATTATTATTTCGTTAAAATTATCGACTGTGATCCCTATATTATTTTTTATCAGAAAGGCAATGCCTTGTTTATTAGTATATTGTCCACTGAGATATATGTCTCCGTCCCATTCATCTTTTAAGTTTTGTGTTAAAGTATGTGTCAAGTGACTTTCTTGTAATAGGCATATACTATAATTTTTTTCGTCTAACCATTTGAAGATTTTTATGCGTTTGTCTTTATTGTTTAGCCCTTTTGCATTTAAAGTACATAATTTAATCATTTAAAGAGGTGTATGGAGATGTACATGATAAGTTGTGTGTCCAGTTGGATTCTATTTTAAGACATAAGATGTGTATACATACGAAGAAAAAATAGAAAACAAAAATTAGGGATTCAAAAAACTGAAATTTCCATAGAAATGAAGAAGTAAAAAGAAGACATTGCGATGTTGCGGGTCTGCAGAAGACTATGTCATACGATGTTGTGAGCGGCAGGTAATGAAAATGTTACACTGTTCAAATGTGAGAAATAGGTAAAAGTGGTCGAATCTTACGCGCAGGGGTCTTAAAAAAAACACGCGCAGTGCGCGGCAATAAGGACATATACGGTGTTCTTAAGAGAATAATCTTTAAAATTGTCGATAATATAGTGCTATGCGACCCATGCTCCTGATCGTATAAACGCTCCCTACTTTAAAACAAAAACATAAGCGCCCAAAAAACTTAGATTAAATGATTGCGCAATATAAGAATGGAGGCCATTTTCGGCCCAATTTTCAGGTTTTTGGTTTTGAATACTTTTTTTTCCCTCCATTTTGGCTTTAAAAAATCGCATGCGCGTTATACATGGGAGCGCGCTATACATGGTAAAATACGGTATTTTAAAAACTATCCTTCAGGGTTTTTTTTCCACTTTTTGGGAAGATAGCCCATGGCTTTGGAATTGGGAATTTTATCGGCTTTTCCATGAAATTGGGAAAATAAATTCATTAGCCTTTTTTTCCACATGAAAAGTCCACTGATTAGGGAAATACTAAATTTGATATAACTCTTTATAATCATTCAAATTAAAAGAACAAAATCATATAATACTTTGTTAGATGTAATTGAATTGAAATTGAGATAAAATATGCATTAGACTTCTTTCTAAAAAAAGTTTTGTTTTTTTTTTGTTTTTTTTTGGTAATTTGGAATTTTTTGCCACATTTTGGGAAAAAAGTATACTTTTTGGGATTGGGAACATAGCCGAATTTCGGCTATAAAATCGGGCCAAAAAAAACCCTGTCCTTTATATGATTTGGTCTGATATGTCAATATTTGTTGATACAAAAAAATTCAATTGGGTCCATTTTGTCGATAAAAAATTCCCCAATTTACAATTTCATTGATTTAAAAATTCCCAATTTGTATCTTTTCCCCAAATGGCTAGAAAAACCTCTGATGTACCATACCAGGTTTTGAGTTGTCCCTCAGGTGGTAGATTAGGCGCAGTATAATCCTGGGCATCATGGTCTCAGCCACTGCCAGGAGATCCCCGGGGGGCTGGGGCTGGGTGTGCTGTCTGTCAGGACCATGTCTCGGACAGAACCTTCGGGAAAATAATGTGAAAACTAAGGAACGAGCTTAGGACAGAACCTATGGGAAAATAATGTGAAAACTAAGGAACGAGCTTAGGACAGAACCTATGGGAAAATAATGTGAAAACTAAGGAATGAGCTTAGGACAGAACCTACGGGCAAATAATGTGGAAACTAAGGAGCGAGCTTAGGACAGAACCTATGGGAAAATTATGTGAAAACTAAGGAATGAGCTTAGAACAGAACCTATGGGAAAATAATGTGAAAACTAAGGAGCGAGCTTAGGACAGAACCTACGGGCAAATAATGTGAAAACTAAGGAACGAGCTTAGGACAGAACCTATGGGAAAATAATGTAAAAACCAAGGAATGAGCCTTGGACAAAAAATACGGGCAAAAAATGTGAAAACTAAGGAACCAGCTTAGGACAGAACCTATGGGAAAATAATGTGAAAACTAAGGAGCGAGCTTAGGACAGAATATACGGGCAAATAATGTGAAAACTAAGGAACCAGCTTAGGACAGAACCTATGGGAAAATAATGTGAAAACTAAGGAACAAGCTTAGGACAGAACCTATGGGAAAATAATGTGAAAACTAAGGAATGAGCTTAGGACAGAACCTACGGGCAAATAATGTGGAAACTAAGGAACGAGCTTAGGACAGAACCTATGGGAAAATAATGTGAAAACTAAGGAACGAGACTTGGACAGAACCTACCGGCAAATAATGTGAAAACTAAGGAACGAGCTTAGGACAGAACCTACGGGCAAATAATGTGAAAATTAAGGAACGAGCCTTGGACAGAACCTACGGGCAAATAATGTAAAAACTAAGGAGCAAGCTTAGGACAGAACCTATGGGAAAATATTGTGGAAACTAAGGAGCGAGCCTTGGACAGAACCTATGGGCAAATAATGTGAAAACTAAGGAACGAGCTTAGGACAGAACCTACAGGCAAATAATGTAAAAACTAAGGAGCGAGCCTTGGACAGAACCTACGGGCAAATAATGTGAAAACTAAGGAACGAGCTTAGGACAGAACCTACGGGAAAATAATGTGAAAACTAAGGAACAAGCTTAGGACAGAACCTACGGGCAAATAATGTGAAAACTAAGGAACCAGCTTAGGACAGAAACTATGGGAAAATAATGTGGAAACTAAGGAACGAGCCTTGGACAGAACCTACGGGCAAATAATGTGAAAACTAAGAAACGAGCTTAGGACAGAACCTACGGGCCAATAATATGAAAACTAAGGAACGAGCTTAGGACAGAACCTATGGGAAAATAATGGGAGTTTCTGTGAAAACTAAAGAATAAGTCTTGGAAAGAACCTACGGGAAAATAATGGGAGTTTCTGCGAAAACTAAATACGAGCCTTGGACAGAACATAGAGGAAAATGACACTAGTTTTTGAAAACTCATTTTGTATTCAAATACAATCATTCTGTTTTCAAGGAGTATTATGGCACTTATTTGATAAATAATGCATAATTATACTCCTTTATTAATCAGTGACCATTTTTAAATAGTACAATTTCAATATGAATTTGAATATATAATTATAATTTATTTATCATATATAATTTTAATAATTCACTCATTTAATTATGTACACACTTCTTTTGAAATCAAAGAGGTCTTTTTTTAATACAGTAAAACTGCGATAACTCGAGGAAGCACGGGGCCGACATCGATGCTCGAGTAATCGCAGGTTTCGAGTAATCCATGGTATTATTTGTTTTCACTGTCTCGGTTGATAATGCTAAATTCTGACCGCAAACGCTTTATTTACATGTTACAAGACGGTGCTAGAGAAAGAAAAGGCTTTGTAAAAATCACTTAAGGTTACAGTATAATAAACTACAATTAAGATGTTCGTAAATTCATTTAATTATTTCAACATACACACAAAACATATATATAATCAAAAATATCTCAGCAATATTCACTTAACATGTAGCATAATTATTTAAAAAAGCACACAAGGTACGTACATGCGCATGAAAAAAACACACACTTAAAACAGCATAATCACTACACACTTTGCATTTTATGTACATTAGTCAGACTTGTGTTGCGCAAAGTCAAAGATTGAAGATTGTCGCAACCCATTAGCTTCCCGGAACTGATGGCGGAAGACGTTTCGCGATAATTATCGATTGCTGGTAATTATTTAATTATCATTAAAACTGTGTAGCTTTGATCTGCTTCTCAAAGGATGACAATTTGCAGTGTTTCTCAAACTGCAACTAACTTCACACCTAATAGAGCGTCTTTTGTCTGCTTGATTGCGCTGTTTTCACAACTCGAATATTTTTAGCACCGACCAGATGAGAAAGCGTCCTCGAATAATTGCCAGTTAATTAGGTGTGAAATGCCTTTCAGGGACAGGCACATGACCTTGAGTTATCAAAAATCGCATGTTTGAGTTATCGCGGGTATTTTTATATAGACATTAAAGGAAAATGCTAGGGACTTTCTTTAATGCTCGAATAATCGCCAGTTTTCGAGAAATCGCCAGCTCGAGTTATTGCAATTCTACTGTAGTTAAATAGTATCAAATTGCCAATCTGTTTACATGTCCAATTAGGCTAAATGAATACTTAAATCCCATTACACCAAACCATGTTATAGTATCATTTTGACAATCTGTTAAAACTTACCCCCACAAGAAGCAAAGTGATTCTATGCTGTTTGTTGCGCATCAGTATCTTCAGGTTGGTAATAAAGCCTTTAAAACTTGAATATTGTAAGAGAGGTCAATTATAACTTAATATGATTTTGTAAAATTGCTTCTCTGAGTTGGAACACTTCCAATTAAGTGCGAAATAAATACATAAAATCTTATAGCAGCATACCCTGCAGGATTCATCACGCTGACTTCTCCGCAGTCACATGCCCCTCCTGCCTGACTGCGGAACATGTTGAAATCGTGGCCCTCATGGTTCCCGGCTTGAAAGCAGTCGGCGCAGAGCGACATACATGGCGATACCCCACACGTGCGGCACCGGTATGCCACAAAATTGGTAGTCCACACGAGGCCACATGTGACAGCATTGTCATACTGTCGAACTGTAAATAAACAAAATCAAATAAAAGCCAATAAACTATATCAAGTTACTTTGTAAATATAGTTTTTAAGATATCACACCAGGTGAATTTAACAAGAGCACCGCATAACGGGTGCCATGCTCGGCTGCGAAAGCTTGTCAGAATTTTTTTTTTTTAAGACGTCACAGTGACCTTGACCTAGTGACCCAAAATGGGTGTGGCGTGTAGAACTCATCAAGGTGCATCTACATATGAAGTTTCAAAGTTGTAGGTGGAAGCACTGTGATGTTACAGGCAAAGTTAAAGTTTTATATTAGAGGTCACAGTGACCTTGACCTTTGACCTAGTGACCCAAAAATGGGTGTGGCGTGTAGAACTCATCAAGGTGCATGTACATGTGAAGTTTCAAAGTTGTAGGTGGAAGCACTATGATGTTAGAGGCAAAGTTAAAGTTTTATATTAGAGGTCACAGTGACCTTGACCTTTGACCTAGTGACCCAAAAACGGGATTGGCGTGTAGAACTCATCAATGTGCATGTACATCAGGGCTCGTCCGTGAGGGCGACGTGGGCGACATCTTCGCCCGGCACATAATAATGTCGCCCTTAAATTACATGAAGGAGAAGTTGACTTCGCCTTCTTTTTTACATCAACGTTTTTCTCTCTAAACTTTTTCTTCTAAAAATTCTCTATTTTCACATATCATAAAGTCACCGATGACGCTTGTTATGTTATCACTTTATTATCACAGCAAAAGGTCGACTGCTGTGAAAGCTTATCCAGGCAACTAGCATACATGGGCATCCACTCCAAACAATAACGGTTTAGATCAAAAGATCATAGAGAGTGTCATTTCGCCGACAGTTTGGATAGTTCTCTGTTCTGCAAGCCCAATTAGTACACGCCTTGCAGGAGGAGTTAAGCGGTACATTTACATCGATAGTTACCAATGAGAACGCGCACATTGTACATACATATGCAGTAGTTTACCTGAGCGATGAAATGACGTCGTTATAGATATGTATTTACGCTCAAAAAAGTTTACACGCGCAACACATTCCCAACAGTAAATATGAATACGATTTATTCTAGTATGTTCTACTGTTTACTTGTTTCGTGTTTCAAAACTCTTAAACACTAATTATCCAGTCGATGTTCAATTTATTTTGTAAGACATTAATTCAGTACTATATAAACAAAAACTTACAACCCACCCGTGCAAACTGTAGTGCTAATTTCCATAATTTTATCTACCGTATCCATACGTAAACGACTTTATTTTATATACCGCAACCTCTTTGCGCGTGCTGTAAGTTGTCTTATGATTACGTGATAATTGATTGACCATTCGTTAATTACATGTTTTGGCAGTCAGAAAAATTATTAAAGAAAAACAAAATTGATCAAAGGTCTGTTAATTACGTAGATCCACTACTGTAAAAGTCCAGCGAGTTTTGACAGTTTGTTAATCCACCGCTAATTATGAAAAACACCCATCTTATATAAACTGGAATCACAGTTCATTTTTATACTAACAAGTCCTAATACTACACAATAGACATTGAGAAAACACATTTCCTCGATTAGATATAAATTATCAGAGTAGAATAAAATTGCTACGTCATGACTCATGACCTTCGACATTGCACATGGCAGATGAATTGTTACATTCAACCCGCGTTCAATTCAAAGCTGGCGATTCAAATTACAAGTAATGGTGATTCAATAATGGAGAAAGCATTAACTGGATTAAACAAACATGTACGTCTAATAAGGTTTGTTAAACCAATAACAACAAGGACAATTTGGATTATTAAATGAAACAGGTAAGGCATTCTCAAGAGTACATATTTCGGATATGTATACAATTCGGATAAACAGTTATAGATATACTATATGTCCCATGCATTAAGATTGTGTTTTGTTAAGACTCGTTTTTACCACAATTTGGTGATTTCATGACGCGAAGAATTCCCAATGGCATTGGTACCGGACCTGTTCCCAATTGGGTGAAAAAAATCACTGACTAATTATCATGTATCGATACATTATGATGTAAATAGGGTTTGGATTGTCATTGCATTATTAAAGTACTGTTTATTTTTATGATGCACATGGAAATCACAAGTTTTATTTGTATGAATTGATTTTTGTGACTTAATATGACTTTTGTAAGGATTTATTGAATTTGAAAATAGTATTTGTTTGTCATTGATGATGATACTAAGGCTTGGTGTAATGAGGGGTATAAAACAAGCAAAGATTTTATTAAACGCCGAACAGAAATCACTTCTCCTTCTAGTAGCCTCACTTCTCCCTAATTTCAGCTCAGGGAGAAGTCACTTCTCCCTCAAGTTTGAACCTAGGCTGAGCCCTGTACATATGAAGTTTCAAAGTTGTAGGGGAAGCAATGTGATGTAGAGGCAAATTTAAAGTTTTATATAAGAGGTCACAGTGACCTTGACCTTTGACCTAGTAACCCAAAAATGGTTGTGGCATGTAGAACTCATCAAGGTGCATGTGCATATGAAGTTTCAAAGTTGTACGTGGAAGGACTATGATGTTAGAGGCAAAGTTAAAGTTTTATATTAGAAGTCACAGTGACCTTTACCTTTGACCTAGTGACCCAAAAATTGGTGTGGCGTGTAGAACTCATCAAGGTGCATGTATATATGAAGTTTCAAAGTTGTAGGTGGAAGCACTTTAAATTAAGAGCCAATGTAAAGGTTTTAGCACGACACCCGGACGGCGGACGACGAAGAGGCTATGAAATACCTGAGTTTTCTCCGAAAACAGCCGAGCTAAAAATGACAAAACATAGATAATTAATCTCTTATGTTTTATAATGTTTCACTCACACATAGGTGCATAGTGTTTTTTCCCAGAAGGATTTAGAGGCATGACGCAGTTAATTCAAAAAGGGCATTTTAAAGCGCGGTTTAAAACAAATCGCAAAAAGTAACTTAAAAAGCCATTTTTTGGGGGGGGGGATTTAGGCACATTTGTTGCTGTTTGGGGAAAAACATCAAGAAATATAAACAACATACTTATGGGGGGGGAATTTAAGCCTATTAGTGGCTGTTTGGGGAAAAACATTAACAAATACACACAGGGGTGTCAATTGTCCCCAATTTGAAATCCGGAAAATTAAGCCGTAGGATAAAGGGAAGAGAGGGCCCAACCCCCCGAGCCCTAGCTTATTTTTCTTTTTTTTAATAGTCTTTCTAGGTGCAATTTCTGGTGAGTACAATGCGAAATATTATAAACCAAACCATCTGTAACACCGCAGGTGTATTTGTCATTCTTAACAAATGATATTAAGAACTTCGAAATTAAATTAAAATCGACAAACCAGCGTATCCGAAAACGACTGTCCGAAAACATGTCGCGATACATCATTTGCAAATGAAATAAAATATGCATATTGTTTGCCTGCAGAAAATGAAAACCAGTAACCAGTAATCTAGCAAACACGCAGTCAATATATAATTTGCTTAACATATTGTTTTAAAATATGATATTGCAGTGCTTTACTTATAGCCAGTGACTGCTCATGTCAGTGCCAGCCGCTTACCAATCAGATATCAATAAATAAAATCGGTACCAAGCGCAAATGTCCGGAATGCCGACGATGCCATAACAATATTCTTTCTGAAATGATCCCGCACTAAAAGAATGTTGTCCCTACCCCCACCCGCCTTAAACAAACTCATCCGATTTACATTCACCTCAAAATCAACCCTGGACGGCTCAAATCCGGATTTCTGGAATAATCCGGAAAATTGACACCCCTGTACACATGTATAAACAAACACACTAACATTGTAAGAGTTAATGATGTTCCAAACTTATTTTAATTACTATTAATAAGTTTACATGTGCCCTTCAATACCTTCCATTTCAGTTCCATGCTGTTTCAGATAACTGTACAGCGTGACAAACACACCCCAGTATAAGACACAAATATTTTACAGACAAAAGTTGCATATCATAGCATATAAAAATCTTCTTTTTTTTAAGTCAGATATGCGTCAATGACAATGATTACCAATATTTTTTTTTGCTGTTTCCATTTTATACTATTTTATAGTACAACCAAAACGGTAACACACTTCTAAACAAATAGTACATGTGTACTTGTGCCAGTACTTGGTATACAGACAGTGTACCACAACTTGTGTAATTGGTAAATTTTAAATAATATACATTAAAACTACTCATGACAAAAGTCAATTTATATATTAAACGATTTTCCCAAAAATAGCCCAAGACACTAAAATTTCAGGCTTTTTCCGCTCCATTTTGGGAATACGCCACACTGGAATTTTGGGAATTTCGTGTCGTGAAAACCCCCATTTTGGGAAAAAAATTATTCGCAAAATTGGCTCAATTGGGAAAAATTATCGCATGTAAATAGTGTTTCTTATATTTCAAAGAAGCCGTTAACTGGTAAATAACGACTATTTTGATAACTTATTATTAAAATTTTACAAAGTATTATGAACATGTGAGAAAAGTGCAGGTTTTTTAATCTGAATTTGGGGAAAAGGCCTGGCCTTTTTTGAGGTGAAAAAAATCATGCGAAGCGCCGGATTTTGAGAAAAATAAGGAAAGTCTTAAATAATCATTAACATATTTTACAGTTTTTAAAACAAATTCAAGGCAACAGATAATTTAATTATGCAACACTTTCTATTTTCTACACTGGATCAGGTTAACTTATATATTTTAAGGTAAAAAAAAATAATTTTTTTTTTTTTTTTTGGAATTGGGAATTTTTTTTTTCAATTGGGAAAAAAACAACCAGATTTGCATTGGGAATGGGGCCGAATTTCGAACCGGTGGCATAGGGCGGAAAAAGCCTGAATTTCTAACAGTTGTGAATCAGTCATGGGTGAATAACACCATGTTGCTATCAGTTAATAATTCCAGGATTTTTGTGGCAGTTTATTGGCTATATTGTTCCTACCACACTTATATATCCTAAGATGTACTCCTCCACAACAAAATCATGGCCAGTTAGTTAGGAGACTGATAATGGTGACCAGGTGTAACCCACACGGAAAGTGTGCATTTTATGCATAATATTGTCAAAACATTTATTTCGACACATTAACGTTTTAACACATTATAAATGAATTCATTACACACAACTGTACTTTGTTTGATGAATTGTCAAATGAGCATAAATAAATGTGTAATCCGCGACACAATTCCGGATTCTGATGTTAAAACAATGGTAAAAAGTTGCAGCTTCAATTGAAAGGTGCTCATGTATTTCATGTTGATTCTTTTCCCCATATAATGGGCTTGAAAACTAAGCTGCACATGCATAGCGTCTGGTCATCAGAAGCGTGTGTGTATTCATTTTGCATAAAACTTTGTCGCGCAGAAAACATTGAGATCTTTTAATTTTGTTTTAAAGTTTCATAGTGCATTTTAACAAAATTATATCGCCAATGATTTAAAATTGGTATTTCATCTAAATTAATTTTAAATCATCACACAAAATCTTTATTGTTACGGTCTTTTAGATAAGTCATTAATGAACATATTAAATGATGACTAAACAGAAAATCCAAACACAACTGGATTTAGTAGTTTAAAAAACTCTATTAGACATGCAAGTTAAGTGCCTAGAAGTTAAAGCTGTAGATATCTTCTCATAAATGCTACATGTACTCAGCAAAAACCTACATCAGTGGAGGGTTGAACGGAAAACTGTCGTAACTCATATTAAGTATAGAAGGAGATACGAAAGTTTTCTGTTCAGCCCTCAATCTGTTAGTTTTTTTAAAGCACAACTGTTGCGAATCATATCCACTTTTCTTTACTAATAAATGAATTTAGTTATATTTGGTATACAATCCATTTTGCAGTAACCCGCTATGAAATCAATGGTAATTTTGGTTGTCTGAAAATGTGTTGATCATTAAATTATGTTAATACTCCAGTCGGTCTATTTTTAACCTAGAAAAAATTGCAAAAGAATTTATTCCGTGTGCGTCGTATTCTCATACGTCTTATTAATTCATAGTGTTTTTTTCAAGTCTCAACTCAATGGGGAAAGTGTTAAAATTCAACGTTGAAAATGGCGAAAAATGCGAAGTTTTATTATGTCCCATATAGTACACCATACGGTTTCTTCCAATAAATTTGACGTCATTAAGTGACGTGAAACAGTTCAATATGGCGGGCAAAGTCAGTTGAAAGTTCTGATCGATGTGGAATCAACTGTGATTTGACGTTATAAAGACAGTAAGTAGAAGTTTTGTTTTTCAAACGATGTGAATTGTAATATTTCAATATAGAGCAATGCTTAATGGTGCCGCTGTTTTAGCATAAATCTAGTTGAAAGAAGATTATAAGAATATCAGTGCCCTCTTAAAAGACATGCATCATCAAGTTATTGAATTGAGGCGTTTATACATCTTTGTAGACTTTTTTTCATATAAAATACACATGGAGAGTTGATATTTACCAAAGGCATCCTAAATACATGAAAAAAACTTTTTTTGACAACTTATAAACCGAGGTCTGCACAATTTTTAAAACTACGGAAGCGTGTTTGTGTCAAAAATCGCAAATTTCGGGGAATATGAGTTCTTAGTTTTTCGCATTTTATGTATATTCTTTGATTTAAACAAGTTCATTAAGTACATGAAATTGCTAAATATTAAATATTATCTATATTAACACCATTTCAGGTCACTGCATCAGTGATATACAGCATGTGAGAAGACCAGCAGATCATGTAGTTTTTGCCATCTTTCTCATTCAGCACGGTAGGTTACATTAACTGAACAATCGATTTTATGAAATATTTCATGTATTATAATCAGAAAAAAAGATAAGTTAAAAGTATAATTATACTGCTAGTCCATGATATTTGGATTTTGTCTTTTCACAAGTGGTTATTAACACTATGCCACTCATGCCACCCAGCAGTTTGTACTTATTTACATGTATACTGAAGAATGTTACAATATAAAGAACATATATTTCACGATCGAGTCGGTCACGAAAAATGCAACCAACACTGATTCAAAACGCCAGGAGGCTTTTATTGGAAGTAACACAAATCATTATTTAACGTTATTCTACTTCAGTTACAGTGGTATGTATTACAATTATATTAAAATATATTTATGCAAACATTATTTTTGTTGCAGGACAAGGTATGATGGATGACCAGGCGAACAGCAGAATATTAAGATCGGACGAGACTTTTGATATTAAGTCTGACTGCTTATTCTGTGCTAATTAGGCTAAATCGGACAAAAAGAAAAGGGGTGGGGATGTATGGGATGTCAAAACTTTTGACTTTCAAGAAACTATAATAAAGAAATGTAAAGAAAGAAATGACCTTTGGGGTATATCAGTGCTTGGAAGAATTGAGCACATCATAGATCTGCCTGCTGCTGATGCAGTTTACCACCAGACATGTAATACAAACTTCCGGACTGGAAAAGACATACCTTTGAAATATCGTTCAAATAAAAGACAAAAAACAAGTTCAAAAAGTCCAGGAAGGCCTGTTGATAAGAACCAATTGTTAGCGTTTCAAGAAGTTGTGAAATATGTAGAAAGTTCGGAAGGTAAAGTCATATCAGTGAGTGACCTCGTCCAAAAAATGACTGAACTCTGTGGTGACAAGTCTTACAGTACAAAACATATGAAAAACAAACTGATAGAACACTTTGGTACTGATATTGTTATCGGAGAATTAGATGGTAAAAGTGACATTATAACCTTAAAGATTACAGCTTCATATATCATTCATAATTTTCACAAGAGTCAGAAAAATGAGGCATCAAATGAACGAGAAAATATCTTGTTAACAGCAGCTAAACTTATCAAAAATGACATCCAATCCATGCAGTATGATAAGTCGTTCTACCCAGCATCAGAAAATGTTAAATCAATTGAAGACAACTTAGCATTTTTGCCAAAGAGTTTACTGATATTTTTGAACAACATATTTGTTGAGAAAGATTGTAAGTTGAAAATCGCTGTTGTCGGGCAAGCAATAATGCAAGCTTGTGCCCCTAGAAATGTTATTTGTCCTTTGCAGTTAGCCTTAGGCTTACAAATGCATCACCAGTTTTGTTCGAGGTTCCTTATTGATACTTTGTTTCAGTTAGGCCTATGCTCATCATATGGTGAAGTACAAAAGTTTGAAATCAATGCAGCAGCTTCAAACTCAACATTGTTCAAAAATAACTTCCCTGGACAATTCATGCAATTTGTAGCAGACAATGTCGACCACAATTCGAGGACACTTGATGGACTGAATACTTTTCATGGAATGGGTATAATTTCTTGTAAAACCCCAGGGCAGAAGACCAGTTGGAATATACCAAGGACGGATGCCAACTATAGCCAGTTATCAGAGGCCAACATTGAAATTAAGTATTACAAGCCATCCGAGGCTTCAGTCCCGCCCATCAAATTTAATGAACTGACTGAGATTTCCCCAAAGAATAAGAATTTCTTCCATTCTGCCAACTTGTTGATCAAATCTGTTTGGATTGCAAGACAGACAAGACCTAATTGGTCAGGATTTATGCAGACATTTCAGCAAGGAACACATCCAGGGGCAGCAAATGTGACATTTTTGCCAATGATAGACATGGCGCCAAGTGATCTCACATGTATCAACTCTACTTTATGGTTTGTTGCAAACCAAGCAGAGAAATTTAGTGTGACACCTATCATAACCTTTGACCAACCACTGTACCTGAAAGCTCATACAGTAATAAGAGAACAGAATGCCGACAGTCCGTTAAGACGTGTAGTATTGAGACTGGGTGGATTCCATATGCAGATGAGTTTCTTGGGGTGCATAGGGCACATTTTTACTGACACTGGATTGCAAGAAATATTGGAGACAGTCTATGCTTCAAACGCAGTTGTTCACATGTTGACTGGAAAGTCTGTCCATAGAGCTGTTAGAGGTTATTTTATGCTTGACACTGCACTCCATGCTTTGATGTTGTCTGAACTGTATAACAGACCGCTGGACGCACCAATATCTGAGCAGTTGAGTAACCATGGTGTAGAAAATGCGAATGGTTCAACAATCGCTTTTCCAAACACAGGTTTAACAGAGGAATCAGAGTAGTCAAGACAATCGATAGACCTTAATGAAAATATCTACGACGCTCCTAATGATGATGTAGAAGCTATCGGTCACTTATACGACGCCATTTCAAGCGACAATGCAGCACTAGATGATACCAAAACAAACACACACCTGAAAGCGATTGATGAAAATATATCACATTTCAGACAGAAGTTGAAAGAAAATAGGACAGCTCAGCTTTGGTTCCAATTCATGGACATGGTATCACTTTTGCAGCAGTTCTTGATGGCTGAGAGAACAGGCGATTGGGAAGGTCACTTATCAAGTGTAAAAAGCATGTTACCCTATTTTGCAGCTGCGGGTCATACACACTATCTGAAGTCGTGCTACCTATACCTAATGGATATGATGAATTTGTCCACTGATCATCCAGACGTTAGTGAAGCTTTCTCACAGGGACTCCATGTGGTCAGAAGAACAGATCGGTACTGGGCGGGCTTGTCAACTGATTTGATTATCGAGCAAGTTTTGATGCGTGCGCTTAAGACAAGTGGTGGACTAACACGTGGCCGAGGCATGACTGACAATCAGAGATCGCTATGGGTACTATCCATGCCTGCGTGTTCAGAAATGAACGCAGCAGTACAGGAATTGACAGGAGTATATTATGCCACCAGTGATCAACACAAAGACGTAGGGACAACAAGAAACTCAAAGGACAGTACAGACACTAGAACTATAATCAAGTTTCTGTCAGAGAGAAACCCGTTTGACGAGGCTGTGCAAGATCTAAGAAACATTGAAACCGGTGTATTTGCTGAACTGAACGTAAATATTGACAAAGCAAAGGACGTTGGAAGCAGTGTTTTAAAGGACATGAAAGACAAAAATGTAGATGTGTATACATTTAGAAGAGCAGACCAAGTTGTGAGAATGAATGTCAAGTCCACTCTGAAAGTTGATGATGAACTGATAGAAGTCGATCCACAACTTTTGTTTCAGCGTCTCATAACTGTTGCTGACAGAAACATGCCAAATATGCCAGATATATTCAAGTATGAATTGTGCCAAGTTCCATCGTCTATGTTTGACAAAAGCGGACTTCTAAGAGAGGCTAACAAACCGAATTTATCCGAAGCTATTTGGAATATGGGTGACTGTCAAGCTAACACCTTCCCACAATCACCAACATATGTTTTAGATGGTGGGTCATTGCTGCAACGTGTTCCATGGAAGAAAAACAGTACATTTCAGCAGATATGCCAACAATACCTTCGAAGTATTCAACAACACTATGGCAACATAGCAAAAGTTGTGTTTGACGGGTATTCCTCCTCACCAAGTCTCAAGGATGTTACACATATGAGGCGAACGAAAGGAAAAATAGGGACAAAGGCATTATTTAACCTTGATACGACGTTCAGGTCAGATAAGGAAAAATTCCTCAACAACACAGAAAACAAGCAGAACTTTCTAACCATCCTGAGCAAATACCTGAGAGACAACAACGTGGATGCAATACAAGCAGTCGATGACGCTGATACGTTGATAGTAAGCACTGCAGTTCAAGAAGCAACATCGCATGATACGGTCGTTGTCGGTGAAGACACTGACGTGCTTGTATTATTGTGTCACCATGGGGACGATTCAAGTCACAATCTGCTTTATAAATCAGATATAAGGCGAGCAAATAAGGCAAATAAAGTCTGGGATATCAAGAAAACGAAAACTGTACTTGGACCAGAGTTATGCAGCATGCTTCCGTTCATACATGCATACACAGGTTGTGATACGACTTCTAGGATACATGGTATCAGCAAGGAAGCCGTACTAAAGTTGTTCAAAACCAGTTCCGAATTCAGACGGACCATTGCGATATTTAATGAAGAGGAACCAGACGTTAACGAAATAACAACTCGTAGTGAAGAGGCAATGATTCTTCTCAACAACGGTGTTCCTTCTGAAGGGCTCGATATCCTGAGATTCCGGAAGTTCACCCAGAAGGTTTGCACAAGTAAAACATCCGTCCAAGTAGAGACATTACCACCGACCACGGCTGCCTTTCGCTTTCACTCACTGCGCACATACCTACAGACACAGATATGGCGAGGAAACAACAATCTGGATGCAGTAGATTGGGGCTGGGAAATATCCAACAACAAATTGATTCCAGTAAGGACACATCTGCTGCCTGCTCCTGAACATCTACTCAAAGTCATACGCTGTAATTGCCGACAAAGTTGTGACTCAAAACGATGCACGTGTAGAAAACATGGACTCGAATGTTCACAAGGCTGTGGGAACTGTCGAGGAAACTGTTCAAACTCCTCCTCCGTCAATGATGATGACGACCTTGTGTCTGAAACCTGAACGTTTCATATGAACGACCTGTATAGAGAGATAAAAAATTGTGAAAGGATTCAATGCATTTAAGATAATATTTTAAACCATTCAGGTATTTCAATAATTATGCACATCATTTATTTGTATATTTCTGTACTAAATAGCATTCGCACGATATAATTGATGCAATATGTATATAAGCAAAGAAGTATAGATTTAAATAATTATATATTGCATTAAGAATGCAGTTAGTTTAGTGTGTGCATATACATTTATTGTTTCAAATTAGACAACGCCAGATTTGCCAATGAGTGTATTTGATTGTGGATGTTTATTTTCTATGATAAGTATCCAAAATAGAGTATCTGTGGAAAATTTTGAAATATAAAATATACTTTAATCATTCATTTAATAATAATATTATTAAACGACATCAAATCAATATATGATCTTTAATTCCATATTGAACAAATAGAAAATATAAGCTTGTCAAAAATATGTTTTTCGACAATTTATGTACATTTATTTTAATATGCATTTCATATAAAAGGTGTGAAGTATATATTGTCTTCACATTATATAAACCATGAATATATTAAAAGGAATTTAAGTAAAAAATTAGTTGCTTATTTTTACTTAAATTAGATATTCTTGGGCTGCATAAATGTTTCTGGTTGCAATGAATTATCTTCTTAGAAGAATGATCTTGAGTTTACAATGGACCTGTTTGTAAGAAGTGGGTGGGGTAAATTGACCCACGACATACGATAAATATGATCAAAATAAAAAGAGAAGTCAATTTAAGAATCATCACCGGCATCTAGACATGCTTTGTATGTCGTCTATGCTTCAAAAACTATGAAAACTAATACTTACTGGCCAGATGCATTTCATATAAGCAATTTTGTAAATTTCCACTGGTTTCAGCTGAAGTTCTAGGCATGTTGTTTCGTTACAAATTTGAGCACTTTCCGCCAAAGAAAAGTAATTTCTAACCTTGTCATGCAATTCTACGTATATTAAAATACCTAAAAACAAACAAATAAATTCTTTTGCAATTTTTTCTACCTTTAGCCATTTTAAGGCTAGAATGACTGGACTATAAGACCTGAATTAAATAAAGTATAATCTGTGTCGTTACTTTTTGTTCAAACTCAGGGCAGTTATACAGCAGGGCAGTTATACAGCCCCATTCCCAATGGAAAAAAGTAGATATTTTTTCCAAATGGGACCTAAAACTTCACAACTGAAGGACTGAAGGTTTCCAAACAAAATTAAAGTATTTTTTTATCTTAACATTTACTTCATCTCCCATCCCGCTCTTTAAGTAAACCTTTGTAAATACAACATAGAAACCTTTTTTATCCTAAAGTTTAAAGCTTTTTTTTGGAAAAAAAACAACACAAATACACAGCTGTCCTAGATTATATATTTCATGTTTTTGTTCTCCCCGAAGGGAGTGGGCCGATCCCGGAGGTACTGCAATACTGGGCCAACCCGTGACGAGAGCGGAGCAAGCCCCTGACATCTCATCTGTGTCCAAAAATCAGTTTTATATCGGAGTCGACGTATCAGATATTAAGCTGATAAGAACAGAAACTACACTTTGATCTTAGCCAAAATGGTGAAAAAACCACTGATGCCCATGACAGTATACAATGCTAGGTTGTTGGTCAATAGAGCAAGGTCTTTCATGACCTTTCAAGCTCGTACAGAGGTTACAAATGTTCTGCTTAATCTAAGGAATAGTTTCCATTTTGGAATTCATGGTTAAGTCAACAACTAGTTAACTTAAAAACTAACATTTTTATTGCTAAAAGCATGTAAAAATTGAACACATTGAAATAGTGACATTCATATTGAAATCTCTGCGGAAACTATTGTTTTCATCATCAAATGCACAGAAAGAATCAGTTTTCAAATTAATTTGCTGACCCCACTCATTCCATTCTGTGAAACCCTTCAAGTGTCACAATTCTAGAACCATTACAAAGAATAAATTTCCATACTAGAAGTGATTTCAATCCATTCAATCGTTCCTCCATTGCATGTTGTTTAACTTTTTAGCTCATCTGAGCACAACGTGCTCATGGTGAGCTTTTGTGATCGCCTTTTGTCCGTCGTGCGTCGTCAACATTTTGCCTTGTGAACACTCTAGAGGCCACATTTATTGTCTGATTTTCATGAAACTTGGTCAGAACATTCAAACCATTGATACCTCGACTGAGTTCGAAACTGGGTCATGCTGGGTCAAAAACTAGGTCACTAGGTAAAAAAAACAAAAAAAACTTGTGAACACCGTAGAAGTCACATTTGATGCCCAATCTTCAAGTAACTTTGTCAAAATATTTGTCTTAATGATATGTTGGTTGAGTTCAAAAATGGTTATGGTCCGTTGAAAAACATGGCCGCCAGGGGGCGGGGCAGTATTCCTTATATGGCTATAGAGAAACCTTGTGAACACTCTAGAAGTCACAATTTTTGCCCAATCATCATGAAACTTGGTCAAAACACTGGTTTCATTGATATCTCGGACGAGTTCGAAAATGGTCCAGATCTGTGAAAAAACATGGCCGCCAGGGGGCGGGGCAGTTTTCTCTCTATATATATAGTGAAAACATGTGAACCCTCTACTAGTCACATTTTTGGTCCAATGTTCATGAAATTTGGTCAGAACATGTGTTTTCTGGATATGACGGTTGAGTTTGAAAATGGTTTGGGTCAGTAAAAAAGCATGGCCGCTGGGGGGGTCATTTTCCTTATATTTATATAGTAAAGCAGCTTGTGAACACTCTAGTTTAGCATATCAAGGGAAGTAACTGCAAAATGGCTTTTGAAAAATTATGTTGAATTGACAGAGTTGTCTGCCTTTTTTTTTTTTTTAAGCACAAGAAGATTAAGTGGAATTAATTATAAATGATAGTTTTACATTCTGGAAGATAGCAATTGCTTTTGAATATGTTTTTTATTGTTTGATGATTCTGTACAATATGGCATTCTTTTGTCAAACGATTAAAGCGAGACTATTCGATTTTTATATGTGTTAAATTGTAATATATTGATAAATACATGTTACAATAACACAAAATAGGCAAGACATTCAAAGACGAATTTCATAAAATGCAGCAAAGACAAATTAGCGCCCCGAGCCGATGGTGCAAAGATATTTCGTACATATTTTCCTGCAATAACTGAAGAATTCGTCTTTTTATTAGGATCGGAGCTAGTGTTTGTGTGTCGTATGAATAGACATTGATGCAGAAATTTAAAAACAACCATCAAACTAAATTAAGATTGACAACGTACATGCATGATAAACATTCTGGCGAATTCGACTTTACAGACATTTTCGATTTCAGAATTAAAGATCTGGCTTATTTCGCATTTTTCGACACATGTTCTTCTCAACTTTTATTTTAAATTATATTGAAATGTATGACCTTGTTAACACTCTAGAGGTCACATTTATTTTCCGATCATCATGAAACTTGGTCTGAAGATTTGTCCCAATGATATCTTGGATGAGTTCAAAATGGTTTTTGTTGCTTTAAAAACATGGCCACCAGGGGCGGGGCATTTTTATGCCCCCCTTCGAAGAAGAGGGGGTATATTGTTTTGCTCATGTCGGTCCGTCTGTCCATCCGTATATATGTCCGTCCAACAGATCGTTTCCGGATGATAACTCAAGAACGCGTAGGCCTAGGATCATGAAACTTCATAGGTACATTGATCATGACTCGCAGATGACCCCTATTGATTTTCAGGTCACTAGGTCAAAGGTCAAGGTCATGGTGACCCGAAATAGTCAAATGGTTTCCGGATGATAACTCAAGAACGCTTAGGCCTAGGATCATAAACTTCTTAGGTACATTGATCATGACTCGCAGATGACCCCTATTGATTTTGAGGTCACTAGGTCAAAGGTCAAGGTCACGGTGACCAGGAAAAGTAAAATGGTTTCAGGATGACAACTCAAGAACGCTTATGCCTAGGATCATTAAACTTCATAGGTACATTGATCATGACTCGCAGATGACCCCTATTGATTTTGAGGTCACTAGGTCAAAGGTCAAGGTCATGGTGAACCGAAATAGTAAAATGGTTTCCGGATGATTACTCAAGAACACTTATGCCTAGGATCATTAAACTTCATACGTACATTGATCATGACTCGCAGATGACCCCTATTGATTTTCAGGTCACTAGGTCAAAGGTCAAGGTCATTTGAAAAAAAAGTTATGAGCTATTGTCATCACCTTGTCTTATTATAAGAGCAATTCAAATGGTTCTGACAGATGCTAAATAATAAGAAAGCACAAAATCTAAATTATATTATACGAGTTGTGCACGGTAGTAAGAAATAAAGACTAAAAAAAATGTGTTTATATAGGCACAAAATAGTAAATTATATTAATACCAAAGGTATGAATATTTGATTATGCAATTGAATGAAAATGTATATATTTGAATACAGTTCATACATATAAAAGGTGGATGTGAACTAGAACTAGTGAAAGATAATTTATTCAGCAAAATATAATGAAAGGAAAGGCAGATAACACTTTGACATAAGTAATAAAATATAAAATGGTCATCAACAAATATAAAATCTATTGCTATGACTCTACATATTGTTTAGAACAGAACACATGGTAACAGTTAAACTATACTAGAAGTGATTTCAATTCATTCAAACTGATCTCAATTGCATTTTGTTTAACTTTTCTTATGGTTCTGACAGTTGATAAATAAAAACTGTCCCAAAACGCACTCTGCAGTTCTTTTTACATTGCATAACAATATCATCACAATATATTAAATCAAAACAAATCTCCACAAGTAAATCATGTATCTAAATATGAGTCATTTTGGAGATTAAGATCAAGATAACAACAATTCACTGATTATATACAATTTAAATGAAAAATAATCATCAACGCAATACAGTTGATTCCTTGCAACATTACACTAAATAATAGATCTATGATGCCAAGAACTTAATTACCAACATACTTTTTAAACATATTCACAGATATGATATTACTTGGCAAAACAGTTAATCATCCATGTAGATTATGTAATGTTATGTAACAGTGAAAATTAGTTTGGTCAGTCAGGCCAAGAATTATTGTTGACAGTACATGTTCCAAAATGTCTGCACTGAAACTGGTTAAACAAAACTATTTTACTTTAAACACTAGGATTTGGTTCCTAATAGCATTTTCTGGGTTCCTATAAGCATTTTGTCCCACAATGATGGATGCTGTGCTCCTATTGAAGTACACTGACTCTGGGTAAGCTAGTCCATCCCTGTAGGAAGCAAGAGTTGACAGCTTCTTCTTGCCTTCACCATCCAGCTGAATGATAGTCTTGGAGTTCCTTCCACAGACCAGAACCTGTCCCAGATCAGTAACATGGATACCATCTGGTCCTTGCAGGTCTGGGTTGGTGAAGGTGTGGAGAACTGTGCCATCTGTGGCCAGGGTGAGGACCTTGTCATGGGCAAGGTTAGTGACAAAAATCTTGTCACCTGAAAGACTCACTGCACACTTATAAACTGTAAAAGAGAGTCATATCATTGAAGTGACTTCTTTAAAGAATTATTATGCTAATAAAGATATTCTTACACAAACCTCATTATGTTTAATCACATTCTCTCAGTCAGTAAATGTACTCCTTGACATAGTCAGAGCATGCGGACATGATTATTATTGTGGCATTATTATCCCCCGCCATAGGCGGAGGGATATTGTTTTGGCGTTGTCTATCCGTCCGTCTGTCTTTTTATCCCCCGCCATCAGGTCTGCCATAGACGGTGGGATATTGTTTTGGCGTTGTCTGTCTGTCTTTCTGTCCGTCTTTCCGTCCGTCCGTCCGTCTGTCAGTCCGGAGCCATATCTTGGAAGTGCTTTGGCGGATTTCATCGAAACTGGTATGAGTGGCATTATACACCATCTGTTAATAACGGAGTTATGGCCCTTTGTATCTTGAAAAAATGCTTTTTGTGTCAAGAAGCATATTGGCAGGGGATACATGTATCAATTCAACGAATTTGCTTGTTTAAATTAGACTCTTAAAACGATGAAAAAGTCCCATACAGGGAAGAAAAGTCATGAAAATACTTAGGCAAAGGAAGAGCTTTATTGTTAAGGAGTTTTCATTTACAAATGAAACAATTATTAGGTATGTTATTTGCAAGCATAATTGTCTGAAATGGGCAAAGGTAAAAATACAATTGACTTTTGTGTAAATATGTATAAAAATAATACAATTTTAATATTCCTATCATATTTATGATAATTTCAAATGTTATTGGAATATAAATACCAAATTTTACCTGCGCAACGGTTTGATGTATCTTCATACACTTGATTCAACAGGGCTCCTTTCATTGAATACTTGTAAAGTGCAGTGCCAGAAGTGAGATACAGGTCTTGCAGATTATGAGCAATACCTTTACATTTATGTTGAAACTGCAACTTCCTGCCCTTAACCAGCTGCCCACCATTCACAGAGACAAACTGGACCTCATCATTAGTCTCATTCTGATACACAGTAACAGCTACTTCACTTGGTGTGATTTTACACATGTCCCCTGGCCAATCAGTTAAATCACAATGTCCCACCACCTGGTATTGATGATTAAGTAGCTTAACTCGTGCATTATAATAATCTGCAACAAGGATCTCATCATCAGAGAGAACACAGATGGCAGGGATAATGCAGACCTTGTTTGCATCACTTGGTATGCTCACATTATACGGTATGCTCACATTATACTCTGACTTTCCTTGTATACTGAGTGCCTGGTCTAACATTAATATTTTCTTGGTACCGAGTACAATCTTCCCCAGACCTGACAACATAGACAAATACTGTTGAACATCACTGTCCCCCTGGAATATCAGAGAACTTTCCACCTGAATAGAGTTCTCCTTCAGATAAGTTTCAGATTGCTTTACTTGTTCCAGACATTTCTTACTTGCAATAAATGTGAGTTCTGCTTTGCCCTTATCAATAATGTCATTTATTGCACCACTGAGTTGTTTTAGTTCATTTTTAAGCTTGATGCAGTTGTCTAAATCAGTCTTAATAGAAGCTTTAAGACTGGTCATCTTATCATCTAGCTCTTGTATAGTGTTTTTTTCAATCTTGTCTAAAATGATATTTATTGTCTGGCGTGTGTCACGTATTTCATCTAATAGTTTGTCGTATGAAGCTTGCAAAGTCAGCATGTTGGTGTTCCAATGGTTCTCATGTTTCTTGACTTCTTCGAGTATAGTTTGGATCTTTTTTGATAGTTGCTGCAAGTCTGGCAGAGGTCCTCTGGCTGACTCAGATATAAGTGTTACTTTAGTACACAGCCTGAAATGAAAATAACTTTTTAATATGTGTATGTGGTTTAAATGGTCATTATGCAAAATATGTCTGAACCTTTGTTCATAATATTTGTATTGTTTTTAAAATGATTTTTTCAGGTAATAAGATATGGACAGTAATTTTAATACTGGTTTTTATTTTGAAGAAGCAAAAAATGAATAGTAGTCATCATTGTACTTTTATTTTCATGTTTTTCACACACAAAAATAGCTATAATAATAATAAATATAAAAAATAATAGATATGAATAATACTGAATTAATTGGTCTTTTCATGACAGCATTTATCATTTTTGAATGCATATATATATGTATATATCTGAGTTACCTGTGATCGAGGAAAGCACAATTAGTGCAGCACAGCTGACTGTGGTCATTGCAGTACATTTCTAAATGTTTGTCTTCATGAAGGTCACACTTCAGAAGGAAATCCTGCACTTCCTTGGACGCTGGCCACTTACTTGTGTCTCCCCTTCCATACGTCACATGTTTCCCAAATAACTGACCATGAAGAGTGACACATTCTGCACAATAAAATTTCTGACAGGTATCGCAGTACAACTCCGCCCACTGGTCAATATTGTGCTCAAGACATGGCGAACAACAAAAGTCTATAATAGAATCAGAGCATGTTTCCATTGTTGATTGAGAAAATGTAGCCATCTTGATCACTTAAGTGCAAATATTCAGTTGAAATCTGTAATCTTTTAATAACACCGTTGCAACTGGTGGCTAAAATCAACTGATATGATATTTTAATAGTTTGGACTCTACTGTTTACTGATAAACATTTAAGCTATCAGTACTTGACTTCATGTTACAGTACTTGTTATTACCTGATGTCTTATATAAATGATAATTAATTATTTTTTGCTATTTCCTCGTCGAAAAAGAAATTTGCAATGTTTTAAACTGTTACCGGTGAATATTGAACTGTTGACCGGTCAACAGTTTGAACTGTTGCCCGCTGGAATAATGACGTCATTTCCTCAAAAAAATGACGTCATTTTACAGTTAAACAGTCAAAATTATTTATTTTATCGATAACTGTTGTGTGTAAATAAAAATTTAGTTTGCTGTTATTTCTATGTTGGAAATTTGATCAGGTAATAAAACACTTATTTCATGGATGCTTGGTGAACAGTCTAAACTGTTGTCCCTCGGTATCAGGGCTGACCTATCGGCCTCGGGCAACAGTACCAAAGTCATCCCTGATACCTTGGGAAACAGTTTTGACTGTTCACCAAGCATCCATGAAATAAGTGTATATTATTAAATCATATTAGGTGCATATTCATACACCATCAAAGCAGCTTTTAGGCCACTCCAAATTGATTTGTTGGTTGTCGGATTTCCGGCACCTATTTTTTCAAAATGGAAAACAAGATGTGTTTGTGAAACACAATGTCCCCCTATATGATGTTTGACCTTGTAGGATGACCTTGACCTTGTGAAGGATGACCTTGACCTTTCACCACTCAAAATGTGCAGCTCCATGAGATACACATGCATGCCAATATCAAGTTGCTATCTTCAATATTGCAAAAGTATTCATAAAATAAGCGATTTGGGCCACATATATTTGACCTCTGACCTTGAAGGATGACCTTGACCTTTCACCACTCAAAATGTGCAGCTCCATGAGATACACATGCATGCCAAATATCAAGTTGCTATCTTCAATATTGCAAAAGTATTCATAAAATAAGCGATTTGGACCACATATATTTGACCTCTGACCTTGAAGGATGACCTTGACCTTTCACCACTCAAAATGTGCAGCTCCATGAGATACACATGCATGCCAAATATGAAGTTGCTATCTTCAATATAGCAAAAGTTATTGCAAAATGTTAAAGTTGGCGCAAACAGACAGACCAACAGACAGACCAACAGACAGGGCAAAAACAATATGTCCCCCACTACTAGTGGGGGACATAAAAAATAATTACAGCTCGCACTCATTTTTGTGTCCTTCTGTAACCATAGTGCATGTGTTTTTTTTTATACGAATACGAATGCCAAATAAAGTGTTCACGGATGGCCAAGTGGTCTTAGTGGAAGACTTTTTACTCCAGGACTCCAGGGGTCAGATGTTCGAGCCCTGTTGAGATATACTTTTTTTTCTTTTTTTAATTTCATTCTTGATTTTTTACTGGAGCTTTTAAGATACAATGTTTACATTTATCAATATAAAGCATTTAATAACAAACTTCAATACATACCGCAATCTGTGAAAAGGCCTCTTTTAACCGGTTTTAATGTCGCTTAATTGTTCTTTGTTAGACATTTGGAGGGTAACAGGACCCAACAGGGACTGATTTTCTAAAATGTTTATTCACTACTGCTTTCAGAGAGCAACTAACCACAAAACAAGGCGAAGCGTACAGAATACTGCCAGTTTTCTATGTGCTGAGTGGTGCAGTAGGCAAGGCTTATCAGGCAGCGCTGACCATTACATCCGTTGAAAGGCATGCCATTATACTTCCCACTTAACCCAAAAGTAATTAAATACACAGGTAAACAAATCCTTACATCACACCATAGATATTAAAACAAGAGCTGTGTTTGTGAAACACAATGCCCCCTACTGTGCTTTGAAGCCATATATTTGACATTTGACCTTGAAGGATGACCTTAACCTTTCACCACTCAAAATGTGCAGCTCCATGAGATACACATGCGTGCCAAATATCAAGTTGCTATCTTCAATATTGCAAAAGTTATGACCAAGGTTAATGTTTTGGGACAGACACACACATACAATGACAGACAGGCCAAAAATAATATACCTCCGATCATTTGATCTGGAGGCATAATAAAAATAAAATAAAAAATAAAATATATAGCAGTGTTTTTGTTGGTTCAAATTCGCAGCTGTAAAAAGAACCCAAGCCCAATTGAAAACAATATATTTTTTTCCTTAATTAATGGGACCTAAAAATTCAAAATTCAAGATTTCAAAAAAAAATATGTTTTTAAATAAATCTCAACATTTAGTTTATCTCTTATCTAAAAAATGAAGATAAGTATAAATATAATTTCTTTACAAAAACACACCAACACTGAGTGCTCAATTTGAGTCAAAATGGCACAATTTTTCTATATCAATATTTTTTTCCCATTGAATCGAGAAAATACCATAACCGTTCCAATTGGGAAAAATCAGAATGTTTTGATTAATGGCAATGAAGGACTTCAGAGTTTCAAGCTTACATGTCGGAGTTCCTTTTAATGAATAGCATGAAAACATTCAATATAATCGATAGCTTGTGAAAATAGTTGAAGCTGACCATTGGCAATGGCAGTCTTCGAATTAGCCTATTAGCCTGAAGCCCGAGTCGATTCTTGGGCCGGACGGTCGATCATAAATGCATGTTAAATAGCCCAACTGGTTGATTAAATATTTGAGCGTCAAATTGTAAACAAAGTGAAATAAAATTAATGAACACCTGTCAGTCACTTCGGGGAGGGGATTCTTGGGTGCGATGGTTGGACGGTATTTTAAAAATAAAATACTAAAAATAAATATTTGTTTTTTAACCGTTTCAAAACAAAAAAAAATGGGGGTGGGTGGGGGGGGTATAGTTTGAGGGTGTGGTGGTGTAATTTGTGAGATGATCTTAAAAAAAAATAGGGGGGGGGGGATTCGGGGGGGGTGGGGGGATTTGGGGGGGGGGGGGGGCACGGGGGATGGTTTGGGTGGAGTCTATTGTTTTGTCAAAGTATCAATCAAATCTAATCATAAATAAAGAAGTTATGGCAATTTTAGCAAAATTTAATAATTTGACCTTGAGAGTCAAGGTCATTCAAAGGTCAAGGTGAAATTCAACTTGCCAGGTACAGTAACCTCATGATAGCATGAAAGTATTTGAAGTTTGAAAGCAATAGCCTTGATACTTTAGAAGTAAAGTGGATCGAAACACAAAATTCAACCATATATTCAAAGTTACTAAGTCAAAAAGGGCCATAATTCCGTAAAAATGACAACCAGAGTTATGCAACTTGTCCTTTTACTGTACCCTTACGATAGTTTGCGAGTGTTCCAAGTATGAAAGCAATATCTATGATACTTTAGGGGTAAAGTGGACCAAAACACAAAACTTAACCAAATTTTCAATTTTCTAAGTATAAAGGGCCCATAATTCCGTCCAAATGCCAGTCAGAGTTACATAACTTTGCCTGCACAGTCCCCTTATGATAGTTAATAAGTGTTGCAAGTATGAAAGCAATAGCTTTGATACTGTAGGAATAAAGTGGACCTAAACACAAAACTTAACCAATATAGTTTTCAATTTTCTAAGTATAAAAAGAGCACATAATTCTGTCAAAATGCCAGTGAGAGTTACATAACTTTGCCTGCACAGTTCCCTTATGATAGTTAGTAAGTGTTGCAAGTATGAAAGCAATAGCTTTGATACTTAAGGAATAAAATGGACCTAAACACAAAACTTAACCAAAATTTTCAATTTTCTAAGTATAAAAAGGGCACATAATTCTGTAAAAATGCACGCCAGAGTTATCTAACTTTGCCTGCCCAGCCCCCTTATGATAGATAGTAAGTGAACCAAGTTTGAATGCAATAGCATTGATACTTTCTGAGAAAAGTGGACCTAAACGCAAAAATTAACCGGACGCCAACGCCGACACCAAGGTGATGACAATAGCTCATAATTATTTTTCAAAAAAATAGATGAGCTAAAAATCATGGCAATAAGGTAGAGAATGGCTACGATACGATACTTTAACACAATTGATGCCGTGTCAATTATGCATCAAATTCTATTGACCCAGTAACAGTGACAATGTATTTATAAAATGAACATCGTACCTCCGCATTGCTGGTATAAAGCTACACAAAAATTCTCCTAAACATTAGAAAGCAGTTCAAGCAAAACAGGCTTTAGTCATTAGAAGTAGTTATTTCTGATTGGAAATGAATATTTTTGATGTTCCTAGCCAAAAAAGTCATAAAATTTATGTTAACCTTTTCGGGCTAATCAAAATGTCTTAGGGCTATTAAAAATTATATCTGATTAGCCCAAAGGGCTACTGGTCTAAAATATTAAGTGTGAAGACTGCAATGGCATTGAAAAAATAATTCATGCAAATGTGTTTGTAAATAATTAGCATGATAGAAAGTGAATAAAGTTAAGAAACAATAAGTGTATTGCTTTGTTTACATTTTTGTAAGGAAGTTATTCTTCTATGATTATCAGTTTTATCTTCAGTTCCATGTTCTATAGTTTATGAGCATATGGTAAAGCCACCACATTCTCAATTATTAATAAGTTTGCTCTGAATAATATTCTGCAGTTGTGTTGACTAGTGATCAATGTCAATACTTTTTTTTGTAAATTATAACAGTGGGCAACGAAGAGAAACTAAACATGCAGATTATAATAATGTATACACTTAGTCATAAATACAGTTTGGTCGCCAGGAACGGATCTTCCCCAGTAGCGGATCATTTTTCGGAAACGATCATTCTATTGCTCTCACCCCTATACAAATTACTGATCAAACTGTATTTTCAGCAAGAAGAATTATTTTTGTCTTGAAATGTATATTTTCTTTTCCCAATGATGACCTAGATATTTTTATATCGTGGATTGCATATCAACATATACGCACCGTGTTTACAAAATGAGCCTCGTTCTGGGTAATGAGAATTTGAAGAAACGCTTACCATTAATTTCATTTAAACTTTTCCTTCAAAATCCTATTGTCATTCGAAAGGTAAGTTATGAAAGAATACATTAACATAAAATGTATCACATAAGCTGCTGTTTAACGGGTTTTACAGGCACTTTTTGAAGCCTTAGTGAAGTTTCCAGTAGCGAATCACGTTCGGCAATATGGCGGGAAAAGTTGATTAATGAGGTGGTCATCTCAAACTTCGTTTTAGATGTCAAATTTGTATTTTTACGATATATTTGTAAGGTTTCAGTGTTGAATGCTAAACATAGTCCAGTTCTTATCAAATTTTAAATACAGGATTAGAAAATTTGGCAAATTATAAGTTAATGAAGTCATCTTGATTTTCTGAGCATATTAACAGAAAAAATATTTTATTAATTCATTCAACTCAATTTACATTTCATCTTTTTTAATTGTCAAGAAATACGTTAAAATTCGTTCACAAAACTGGAAAAAAAAATCAAGTTATTTATTCATCAATCATTTTTCAATTCATTTACATAATTTAATAAAAACATATTTAAACTAAATTACACAAATATAAACTTAAAGAATAGACAATAATAAACAATCAAACATAATAATAATGGAAATTATTTTAAAATGTAATGTTATATGCGTTTATAAAGAAATAGGTATTGTAATGCATTTTGGCTTACAGTCATCCAAGAGTGGTACTCTCAAAGATGAGGCTACGACCAGTAGTTTTTCTTCTGAGAAGACAACTCCTGCATCTAAACTTCTGCTGAAAAACTCTGCGTCTCGTCCAAACATTCCCTCTTACGCAGTTTAACGATTGATTTGAGAGTACACAAATACACATGATGACCTAGCTTGTCTTGTGTGGATCGCACCATTAGAATCTGATTTCACACTTAGCATTACAGTGACCTTGAAATTTGACCTAGTAAATCCTATTGCATAGGGGTCATCTACTGTCCAAGGCCGAAGCACATGGGAAGTATAAAGCCAATCGGTCAATTCGTTGACGAGTTATTGATCAGAAATGATTTTCACACTTATTGTGACAGTGACCTTTGACCTAGTGACCCCATTTTCAATAGGGGTCATCTACAGTCAAAGGTCAATGCACATGTGAAGTATCAAGCCAATCAGTCAATTCGTTGACGAGTTAAACAAACAGGTCTACCGACACACAGGCAGACAGACCGACTGACATCCAGCAAAACAATACATCACCTCTTCTTCAAAGGGGGGCATAAAAAGATAACTTATGTTAAGTAATGTTGCAGGTTTACCTGTTGGCCATGTCACACAAATGTACCAGTGACTTTTTTGTTACTTAATGGTTAATGGTGGCAAGATATTTTCCAAAATAACACGAGACTCCAGTGGCCAGTTTTTCCCCGTGGCCAGCTAAAGATCAAGAAGGTGGTGGATTTTTGTCTTGCCATGTGATTGTGTTTTCACAGATATTGATATTGATATGTTCTTAAGGAAACTAAAGACAGTCCTGCTTGATACCATGGATTGCACATGCTAAGGAACATTTATCATTTCTTTACTCTATTGTAACAGTTTATTTATCTATGCAGATTTAATGTCTGTGCCCAACAACATTGTGTAGCTTTGTTTAAAGTTTATATTAATATTTATTTTTTAATTGGATAACTAAAATTAGTGCTGCAACAATACGCCAAAAACCGTATTGCAATATATTGTCAGTTCAAAAACCCGTATTGCAATATATCGCAATATATTGCTAACTTGTACCAAAATTATAGCTTGCCAATTACCCAATAATCCCATAAATTCCAATTTTAAAGCAAATTCTGGTAAATATTTACTATAAATGTGCTCAAGAATAATAAGAAACACAAACATTTGCAAATTTTCTTAAGTATCAAATACATTTTTGCAATTGTTACTATTTAAAGATGTGATGAAATAACGTCCAACCGGGGCTTTTTACCCACTGAACACGCGTAATTCAGCTGACGTGATGTTCCCGTTTTTATACAACACAAAATACAACCATACTTTCCATGCGACGTTCTACATGTCTGTATAATTTTCGCGCGCTTTTTATTGAGACAAAGGATAAAGCACTTTTTATTTGACGCTATAATTTTTTATTGTCGCGTTAGCATTCAAATTTGGAAGCGTATTTCCGAAATTCGGATTACAAATAATGCTCAAATCAGAATCGAACGAAACATTTACAGCTGTGCGCAATTAATTCAACGATAATCTGTTCAAAAGCATCGAATGAATGCTCCCATGTAACAATGCTACTCCGTATAATACACTTTTTAGAATGCTTTTTTTACGTAAAAAATTATTTACACTGCTTTGTTTTGTTTACCTTTTTATCATTATTTCGGATGGCTTTTCTGGACGAAATGCGAATGAATTTTTGTAAAATTTTCGTACCGGTATGATGAAAATCATATCGCAATACAATATGCGGATTGCGTATTGCGATATATACCGATATACCGGTATATTGTTGCAGCCCTAACTAAAATCCTATGATTTTATTAAGTTTTTGTGTATAACACATATTGCTGTAAAACAATAGATTGTCAATTGCTGAAAAACAACAGCTTGTCAATATGTTTAAATGCGAAATTTAATGTTCATTGAAGGCAAAAACGTAATACTAATGCTGTGATCAAGGCTTAGGTTATGTTTTTAATATTGCATTTGAAAAACGTGTTTTCTGTTTAATATTTATTTTCGTCTATTTCCATGCAATTGTTAATATGTCAGCTGATTTATGTCATGTTCGTGTGTTTTGACATGTCCCCTACATTCCAATGCCACGTGATTCTGTACTGGAAATGGTTCGCTAATGGGGAAATCCTCGCCGATGTACAACATGCTGAAACTTTATTTTGCAAAGAAATTTTGTAATTCTCATTGTAAATAATACATGAACTTGAAAAAACATTATTTTGTGAATAAAAATCTATTAATATATTTTAGACATTGTGCATTGTTTTCTTCGATGAATCGGAAGTGATCCGTTACTGGCGACCAAACTGTACTTTCGCTTTTTTCTTGAAAGCATGTGCATTTTAAATAAAAATTCAAACATCGCAGAGTAACCTTTCTGACAAGTTCCTTTGTCAAGTGTGGGCTTTGCCTCTTTGCCCATTAATAGAAGAGCAGTTGTTTGTTTCTAGCATAGGTATGTGCACTACGTACTAGTAAACCAGCTTTAATACCCAGGAAGTGAGAGTTGATTTACCAAACGCCATAATATGACTGAAATGCTTTTGAAATGTCAAACATCCAAATAAACAGTCACCTTCAACAGTACTTAAGTTACTGACGCTGTTGAACCTTTCAGTATATCTACATGGATGGCTATAGTGGTGTTTGACCTAGGCCACTGATGGCAAACTTCCAGATATTAAAATCAGCAACTAAATAATTATTACGATTGTTATGCAGTTGCATTTGGAATTATGACACACCTCATTAATTTGTGTAATAAAAGCTAAAATGACAACATTGTTTTCAAAGTGTTTACCCGTTTTAGAAAATTCTTCGAATGTGTTTCCACCAGCGATCAACCAGCGTAACCAATCCAATGTTTCGGGCTCATCGATCGCTTTATCTGGGTTCAATAAATAATCCAATAAATCTCTTAGCTTTTGTTGATCGTTGTGTTTGATGCATTCATTTTTTACCGTCTGAGCAACACTCCGCTTTCCTCTTTTTAGAAGGGCTGTCATTTCTGGAGCAGCCATTTTTTCTGTTTCCAACAGTGTCTCAGTAAACATATGGAATTGTAAATCATAATATAAACGAAAATATTTTTTATAATCACTAAAAAACTTGTGTGTAATATTTTTCAATCACAAAAATCTTCAATCTAAAACTCAATTTAAGCAATATATAATATATTCTATATGTTAATATATAATGCAAAGTGTAGCATGTAACCTCTATAATTTAATGAAAATGAGAAACTGACTTGGACGATTCAGTCAGTGTTCACCATATTGCCAATTTAAGCCCCAGTCCCATACATGCCCAGGTAACAAGAAAGTCCCAGATCGCACCGGATCCCCTGGAATGCGGATAGCTCCGGATAAACACGGACCAACACTGCATCTGCAACGACCATTCCGGACCAACACAGCCACGACAAGGACAAACACGGAAACGATAGGAACCAAACATGATCTGCATCGGACCGACAATAACTCAATCATGCAGCATGTTGATTTTCGGCGATTCCATCGTTCTGCAATCTGATCTCAAATGTGTAACCTCAAACGTCAAAATGCCAAACTGAAACGTACTGTCGATGTTGGCCTTCCAGTTCCCAAAACAATGTCAAAAGCAGCATCCGCTACCGTTGAAGAACAACAGCAACACAAAGACACAAGCCCGAGGTCCAGATTAACATCACCATCACCTTTAAAAGTAAAACTACAAGCATCAGCACCACCAACAGAAACGACGCTTTAAGAGAAAAAAGAAAAAGAAGACGCCCCTCGTCCTTTCAGAGGCACAGGATGTCGACATGGCCGTTTTGCTTACGGAAAAACTGTTGATCTACAAGAGGACCATGAATGCATAAAAAACATGACATACTGATACCTCTGGAGTTTAAGGACTGCGGAGCTTAATCTGAATTCATAGCCTATGCTGCAGACCTGATACGAGAGCCATAGGATGCAGGTAAGGAAGCTGCAAAACAAGAAATGCGGCTTGGGAACTGAGTTCCTCAGCGAATTCTGCACGTATCGCATCGCAGACCTGACGGATAATCTTGCAGAAGGTATTGTGTGCGACCCAGAAGTAATACATCAGAGAGTTGGTAGCTGCCCCGTGATACTAGGTACTTCAATATTGCAAACTTTATGCCAGCTGTCAGAGGTTTCCTGTTCTTTTACTTTACTAGTATTCGCCTTGAGTCTGAGTTCAACTCGCCTCAGAATTCCCTGGTATATTTGACAGCCAATGCACAAAATTTAAAGACGCCCTTGACATCTTCTTTTTTCAGGTCGTCCATCAGACCTGCATATTGAATCAGGTCTGGTCTTTTAGCGAGCTTTTCTCAGACCCAGATGGTTCTTCTTTTCATACTATTATGCGGTGAAGATACAATCTCTTTTGCGACTTCTAGATCTATTTCTGCATCGTAGCTTTAGAAATCATGATACTCTTTTCAATCTAAGCTTTTTGCAGTAGAAGATGGCATCTCGTCCGTGTCAACTTCTCATCGGCCGTCGTCTCGTCGCCTATGTTGCGTCGATTTTAAATCGCCCGTAATTATATGAAAATGCGTAAACGTCCGTGTTGTTTCGTATTATTCCGTGTTTGTATGCTGTGTTTGCACCGTAAAGGTCCCTGTAAGCACCCTGTCTATCCGGTATAGTCAGAGTTGGTATTAACGTGATTCTCCGTGTAGCCGCAGTGTTTCCCTCGTATTTGTCCGCTTTCTTCGTTAGTACCTCCGTGCTTGTTTGTGATGCTAGCAATCAAAATCAAACTGTACCGGCGTGTTTCATGCAACCGGAGACAACCGTACAACTGCCGTGATGGTCCGGGGTCTGACATTTGCACACGGACAATTCAGGCATAAATAACGCTGTCCCGGACCTTATTCGACAGCTACACTGACCATTGAGGTTGCTTCGATCTTCCTGGAACGTCATAGATCCACACGGCAGTTTTAAACTTCCCAAAACTGTCTTGTTGGCCAAGACCCACGGGATCTAAACGGAGTTACATGGCGGCTTCACGGTTCATATGCCGGGTCGTGCCAGATATGATCAGTGTTGATCCGACATCTATATATTTTAGCACACTTATCAACATCTGGGACGTACAAAAAATGCACGGCTCGGCTTGTGGCCAGCTCGTGTCTGCAACATACTAGCGACATGAGTCTCTACTTGACACCTGTTTATGAAGTTACATGATAGTGCATGCCTTTGTTTGCATATACCGGTAATGCCTACGTAAGATGTATCTGCTTTTTTGTTCTTGTTTGTTCCTTTTTATTTTCTGAGTAATGTTTGGCTTTTTAGCTGCTATATGAGTAATTTGTATTTTTACTTTTACGTGCTTAACGTACTTATTATGCATATGAAATTTACTTTTTTATGATAGAACTTCTTTTGTGAGGTGCTTACTCTTCATCACTAGCTGTGTTTACATGTCTTAGTCACCGATCTTTTGTATGCCACCGCCTTTCTTTTTGCTATGTTTGCAGTAAACTGCAATGTACCACGGGTATGGAGAATACTCTTCAAGGCACCAGGCGATTTCTGTGGTACTTTTTACTACATTTTCCGTATCCCGGGTATTTTGTAGTATTCTTAAGAGTGCCCAAGGTACTTTTAAGTAGTACCTGAGTCGACAATGACCATTTGAGCGTTAATTGTTGGACTAAATCATGTTTATATTGTTTTTTATATGCTTTTATTGCTAAATGTATATGGTTACAACACATGTACCGGTATAATGCTTTTTAATATTACACAAACATTTGTACGTTTAAGTGTCATGAAATGTTTACATTGAAAAAACATAGTGTAAACCGTCAGGTATTGCCACTACATTTGTTGAATAAATCGGTGACCAGCGTAAATCATGTATCCAAATTTACAAAATAATTATTATTTGATTAAATATGATAGACCGCTGGTATCTTATCGCATCTTGCACTTCCCATTTATCATCAATATCACTTGAAGAAACTCGGTGAAAATATAAATAATTACATATTTAATGAACATTCACGCGTATGTATTTTACCAGTTATATATAATAACGTAATATTTAATCATTTTTTAAATAAATATTTAAGTTATGCGGTGTATAAAACGGCCTGCAGTTATAGTTGGACACGATATGAAACACATTACTTAAAGCGAGTATATACGATTTTGTCAAATATAAATTAATTGATATAAGATGTGTAAAAAAACTTATTATATATATCTTTCAATATAAAATAAAATAAAAGTTCAGAAGAACATGTATCGAAAAATGCAAAAAAAGCAAGATATTTAATTCTGAAATCGAAAAAGGCTGTACAGTCGAATTCGCCAGCATGTATATCATGCATGTACGATGTGAATCTATACTTAGTTTAACGGTTCATTTTAAATTTTTGCAACGATATCTATTCATACGACACACGAACACTAACTCTGGTCATAATAAAAAGACGAATGCTTCGGTTTTTGTACAAAAATATGTACGTCACAATCGGCTACGGGCGTTAATTTGTCTTTGCTGCTTTTTATGAAAATCGTCTCTAATGTATAATTGTTCTTGCCTATTTTGGGTTATTGTAACATATCTTATCAATATATTAAAATTTATCACATATCCAAAAATCGTATAATCTCGCTTTAAGAATGTAAGATGCATCTGAGTAAAAAAGACATATTTGATCAATTAATATGTTTTGCGATTTGTACCAAATAGCTGAATACCCTATTACCGTTTTTGGTGTGCTGTTTTTATCTCAAAGATGGATTTGATCATGTATCAACATTTACCAAATCATTATTATTTGATTAAATATGATCGAATGTTCAGCCTTTTGAATGCCTAGATCTTCGCATATTCTCACTGTGCTTTGAAATATGTTACTGTATGTATAATATATAAACGTATACCAATTATCGGTTCTTGTTTGATAAAGCATGTTTACAATATGCATGTGTACGGCGTGCGATCCTTTCTTTACATCGCATAAAGTGTTCTTTTAGTTTTCTTAAGAAAACTATACGGAATGCACTGTATATCCGTAGTTGTATTGCTCTTTCCGTAACTTTCTATGACATGACATTAACAACCTTAAAAAAGTCATTAATAATAAATGACCTTGGATGCAAAAATATATTTATATCAAACAATATTGTTGATATGTTCGTAACTGTTAAAATGTAACTTATGAGACCCTTTTCATTCACTGAAGACCCTTTAAGCTGAAAGTGGCCCCGGCCTTATTTCCTCATACCAGTTTTTAAGCTGGCATTTGACATAATTCTGGCTTATCTAATACTTTAATATTTCTTAATAATTGATAGCCCCATGTACATATATTTTGTTAAGAAAAAAAAAATTACATCTTCATTTCTATAATTTTAATATTTAAAGTGGTTTGTAACCCGTATTTTATATTTTCGTTTGAATTAAATTCTACAGATGCCCGTATAATACTCTTTAAAGAAAGAGTAAATAAAGACCATTTTGCGGGAAATTTAAGGCGCAAATGTAAACAAAACAAGACCAATAATAGTGATCTTTTTTTAATAATAGAACGTTGAAAAAGTCTTAAATATGGAAGCTTCTAAAAAAGTGCAAGAAATCCTTGGCCAAATGCAGAAGACACTGGAATGTTCAATATGGTAATTCGTCCTTTTGTCAAAGTTAAAAATTAGTGTAAAGCGTATTGGCCATACGGCCTATTCCCCACTTACAGTTACATAACAATTGTGATAATGTACACGCCTAGTTAAGTCCTTTAGTTGACCCCTAAATACGTTATCTTCTTAATTAGAGAGCGAATAAACGAGTAATTATTGAAAATGTATTTGCCTTGCTATATGAACTTCAGCGAAATGAGTAGATTTGTTTGCTGATGCTAATCATGTGTCGAAAGTCTACAAGACATATGTCGCACCAGGCTTTTTCCGCCCTATGCCAAGGATCCGAAATTGGCCCCATTCCCAATGCAAATCTGGTTGTTTTTTTCCCAATTGATTTTTTTTTTTCCCAATTCCAAATAAAAAAATATTTTTTTTTTTTTTTTTTTTTTTTAACCTTAAAATATATAAGTTAACCTGATCCGGTGTAGAAAATAGAAAAAAGTCTTGCATAATTAAATTATCTGTTGCCTTGAATTTGTTTTAAAAACTGTAAAATATGTTAATGATTATTTAAGACTTTCCTTATTTTCCTCAAAATCCGGCGCTTCGCGCGATTTTTTACAACTCAAAAAAGGCCAGGCCTTTTCTCCAAATTCAGATTTAAAAACCTGCACTTATCACACATGTTCATAATATTTTGTAAAATTTTAAAATTCGTTTTTTACCAGTTAACGGCTTCTTTGAAATATAAGAAACACTATTTACATGCGATAATTTTTCCCAATTGAGCCAATTTTGCGATTATCTTTTTTCCCAAATTTGGGGTTTTCACGGCGCGAAATTCCCAAAATTCCAGTGTGGCGTTTTCTCAAAATGGAGCGGAAAAAGCCTGCGCACAATAAATCAATAATTGTAATCAATACATATACATGTATATCTATAGAAATTCTTGACATGCACAGTTCAACAGCATAGGATGACAATGATGTACAATAAGGCCATCATTGATGCTTGACCAAGTCAAGGGTTCTATTTGAATATCCAATCCCAGCACATCCTACTACCAGCTGGTGTTCATACAAGAGGCCAGGCCAACAGGTTCCTAACCTTGTACCCTTTGCCAGCGTCAATGCCTACAAATACTCCATCTTTTCCTCTGGCATCCGCATCTGCAACAGCCTACCAGATGCGACTATCATGGCACCATCCCTTGACGTCTCAAAGACCAGGATGGACATGCTAAGGCCTTAACTTTGGAGCATCTTGTTTTTATCTTGGTTTTTAGTCGTTTTGTACAGGTTTCCCCTTACGCATGTACATTGTCACAATTGTGCGACAATGCTCCATAGGTGCCCAGCACGCTACCCGGAAGAAGAATATTTTCACATAGACTCATCAGATTCGTCAACAAAACCTTTGATTTGCGTTTTGATTTTTTTAAATCCAATTGTTCAAGTTCGACCAGCTCACACATTTTTTATGTTTATTTGTATTCAAGTATTCCAAGTCTATTTGTGAAAAGTAAAGTGTGTTTATAGAACGGGCATGAGAGAGGACTCCATTGAATTATGTTCTCTTTTACAACAGAAAGAGCACATGTTATACTATGTTATGTTTTTACTAAAAGTAGGTTTAAAGTCACATTATTATTTAAAAAATCTCAAGAATATCATTTCACAAATTATTTAGATTTAGCCAATATTATTTATGGCCTTATTGTAAAACGAAACAATTATTTTGAGGTGTGTTTAGACGGTACTTTGTTAAAAGTAAGATATTTAGGTGTAAAAAGTATCAATTATCATAATATGCTGCCTATTTCAGTAAGTTCTGCATTAAAAAGTACAGTTGAAGAGTCTTTATGGTGACTTTCAATCTGCTGTCAAATTCTCGTAGACTTTGTTTTGGTGGTTTTCCCACAACTTTATGTCATGCAGTGTCCGAAAATGTAAAAGCAACATTTTATGTTATGGTAGCCATTACTATCCTTTGATATCACACTTGGACCTTCTAGAACTTTCATGTGCAAATTCTTATACTTTTAGTCACAATAAGTCTGATTTTTATTTAATGTTTAACTTTTATTTTGACATAATTTTACTGCCATTCCCTCAATTCCGCTTAGCTGACAAAGTTTAGTATTTTTTATCCTACATGTACTGCAACACCTGCAAGTCTAATAATAATATGAGGTAAGTATATAGAAAATATAGAAATTAATATGCAAATCTTTTAAAAAGGACTGTAAAAAACTTTCAAAGGGTGGTCAAAGAAGAATGTATTTGATAATATGGTAAGCTCTATTATTAAAGGCATGACTTATTTATTATTTCATGATACATGTATATTTCAGTCTGGAATTGATGACCAATCCAGTGTCAACCTCTTGTGGTCATCAGTTCTGCCGGTAAGCTGAGTTTGATACAAATTCTAGACAAGAGCAACTCAATTAAATGTTACAGTCAAATGTGCCATGATGTAAAAAGCATTTTGGAACATTTTAACTTCTTTTTCTCTTGCGTATGACAATATCACAATTTATTTGTATATTATGTACATGTATTCAGGGCTTTTTTCCTGTTTTTGTGGAGCGGCCTTGACACCCCTCCCCCATTTTGTGAAAAAATGAGTCTCGAGCTAATCAAAATTGTGAAAAAATGAGTCGCGAACTTTCTTAAATTGTGAAAATTAGAGTCTCGAACTTCTTGAAATTGTGAAATGGACCCGTAGATACACCAGGAAAAGGTCTATCCCAGGATGAGCTAAATTAAATATTCTGGCTGGTCGTCAGACAGTACAAGTGTATCTTCCTTATAACGTTTAACAATTGATGTGTAAAAATAATGGTGGCTTAGAATTCAATATCTTGTTTTATATTTCTATTATATACCTTATAGATACTTATATATATCATATTAAATCTAATAAAACGTGACAAATTCACATTGTTTAAGAAACCCAATTTTTCAAAAGTTACATGTAATTACAAATCACAATCAGACCAGTTGAAAGTTCCTAGCACTTGCCCTTCAAAACAAGTGCATTTAAGATATTATTGTGCCCTGCAAATTATGTTGTATTTTTAAGCCATCAAATTCACTTTTGGCTTTAATGCATGTTATTTTAGTGCATCCTTTTCATCCAATTCTCATTACAATTTCTTGTGAGTACATGTAGCTTGCAGGGCCTTCTCTTGCTGCCAGGGGAAGCCACCCACATCCCTCATGAGGGGGAATTTCGCGTCGTTTAGGGCGAAAAGGGGAATTTTAGAAGATATTTTCACCAACCATTCAACACCTAAAATTGCTATATTTTAATGTGATTTACATAAATATACATTTAATCAAAGGTTAGTAGCATGATACAAGCTGGAAACATAGGTATAAAAGAAAAAAAAAAGATTTTTTTTTTTTTTTGGAGGGGGGAATTTTAGCTGAAAAAGGGGAAAAAAGTATACTTTTCTCATGGGGGATGCCACCGATATTTGGCGGTAAAAAGTGCAAAACGAGGGCCCTGGCTTGAACCTTATAATGGCATGCATAGGTTTTATCACATACATGTATTACAAGTTTGTCTGATAATGTTTATGCAGTTGTTGTTTAATGCGCTTATTGCATGTTTTGTCAGATATTCAAATTGCTGGTTCTGTTTAATAAACTAATTGTATATTTTCTCTGGTGTACTTATTGCAGGTTTTGTCTGATAGAATTCCTTGAGAGAAAGAAACAAGTTCCCTGCCCATTATGCAAGAAAATGATTACCAAGAGGTACTATAAAGAGATACTCATCGCTTTTATTTTGAAAACAAAGAATGCAAACATTTTCATAAATGTTTTTATCAAGCGAAATTAAATATAAAATGAAATTCAATCGTACTAATTTATGTGTATGTACAAAAAAAACAAAGTTACTTTCTTAACCCTTTCCCACCAGTGTTTTTTTTCACCATTTTGGGAATGGGGCCGGGTCCCTTTGGATTGGGAAAATTCGCGGCGTTTTTACTAAAATTGGGAAATTAGTGTTGTTGTTGTTTTGCTAACAAATGCTTCAAAATTGAGGATACAAGTGTGTCCAGTAAAATATTTACTAAGGTTGATCTTATATGGATTGGAGATGATCAAAATATTGAGAACTAAAAAAAAAAAAAAAAAATTTATTTTTTTAAACCTTCCATTGGGAATTTTTAGCTCCCATTTGGGAAAAATATATACTTCCGGACCCGATTTTGAATGAAAAAAAACACTACCCACTCAGAAGCAAAGTGAAAATGGCTATGTGCAAACAGCATTAAACCTAGCATGCGAGTAACTCACTTTCTGTTCAGGGTTTATGCTGTTTGCAACTCATCAGTTGGAAATGAAATCTTTCAAACTTGAATTTATTAAGAAAGGACTTAAATTTTATTTGATTTTCTAAAGGACTTCAAATGCGTCAAAGTGCATTTCTGAGTTGTAAAGGTTATATGTCCCAATTTGTAAAATGTGAACCACATAAATTTCCACAAGAAATTCTTCATTTGTGGAAAAGAGCAACAGCCCACACCTATGTCTAAAATGTCTATAAGTGCTTTATATAGGTCTGGACATTGATGTATAATACTGGGTTAGTTTTGAAAAATTGAGTTATTGCATGCCTAGACACTGGTTGTGATCACCATTATTTCATATTATGTGAGGACTTAACAAACTGAAGTCTAACTCTTAGTGCATGCCATAAAATATGAAACTGGTTAAGATAAGAATATGTATTTCATGTGTTTTAGAAGTCTAATAGAACGTGAGCAGCTGGGTGAAATGGTGTTGGGTGTGAAGTCTCTCATAGCTGCTTTCCAGAAGGACACAGGGGTCTTGTGTAAGTTCTTGTCAGTGGTTTTACTCACTATAGTCCAAATACTGAGGTCTAGATAGATACATTTTATGTTAGTGTCAAGGTAACATTTGCATAAAAATTATGATAATTTGGAGGCGTCAAAGCGACAACATTGCAAAATGATTGCATCAAAAAGCAGGATTCTGCTTCAAATGAAATCCTCGAAGATGTGTTTTGTTAACTTCAGTTTTTGCTCTAGGAAAACATGTTTTAATGCATGTGTCATAATGCCATGTATTGGCTAATCAGAAAAAACTCTGTCCACCTAAATGAGATTTTTCTTCAGAAATAACTTTCTTTTAACAAAAAATACAATAAAAGCGAAGAGTATCATCCCTGATTAGCCTGTGCAGACTGCACAGGCTAATCTGGAATGACACTTTATGCACATGCATTTAGCCCAGTTTTCTCATAGCGAGGCTCTATTAACCCTTTACCACTTAGCTACGTATTTTGACCCATTTGAAGTCCTTCAGAAAATCAATGTAAATTTTAATTTCTTTCTTAATATATTCAAGTTTGATATGCTTCATTTCCAACCCTAAGATACTGTGGACAGGGGTTTTTTTTGGCCCGATTTTATAGCCGAAATTCGGCTATGTTCCCAATCCCAAAAAGTATACTTTTTTCCCAAAATGTGGCAAAAAATTCCCGATTTCCAAAAAAAAAAATAAAAAATTATATATATATTTTTTTTTTTTTTTTTTTAGAAAGAAGTCTAATGCGTATTTCATCTCAATTTCAATTCAATTACATCTAACAAAGTATTATATGATTTTGTTCTTTTAATTTGAATGATTATAAAGAGTTATATCAAATTTAGTATTTCCCTAATCAGTGGACGTTTCATGTGGAAAAAAAGGCTAATGAATTTATTTTCCCAATTTCATGAAAATGCCGATAAAATTCCCAATTCCAAAGCCATGGGCTATCTTCCCAAAAAGTGGGAAAAAAACCCTGGTGGAATAGCAAACAGCATGAAACCTGAACAGACTGCGAGTTACTCGCAGGCTGTTCTGGTTTTATGTTGTTTGCACATAGCCATTTCACTTTGCATCTGAGTGGGAAAGGGTTAATGAATATGTGTTTTGTTAATTTCAGTCACGTTCTGAGAAAACTGGGCATAATGCATGTGCGTAAAGTGTTGTCCCAGATTAGCCTGTGCAGTCTGCACAGGCTAATCAGGGACGACACTTTATGCTTTTATGACATTTTTCGTTTAAATGAAGTCTCTTCTTAGCAAAAATCCAATTTAGGCGAAAAGTGTCTTCCCTGATTAGCCTGTGCAGACTGCACAGGCTAGCTTATTTGGACTGCACAGGCTAATCTGGGACGACACTTTACGCGCATGCATTATGCCCAGTTTTGTCAGAACACGACTCATTTCAGTCTCTCCACTAAGAGGTCCTCAGTCTAGTGTCCTACCTGGCTCTCCAGATGTGATCAGGGCCAAAACTGCTTCTGACAAACACAAGACCAAAGTTAGGAGCACAAAACCAAAGGCTAAAGCTGCAGGTAACATTACATTGTTTTTTTTTCACCTATAGGGGAATGGTGGCGGGGCCCGTCCAAAGGGGAAAAACGCGTCTTTTTTTGGAAAAGGGGAAAATTAAAATTCACTCTTTTATATGTTATGATATTTATTATATGAATACACATGTATGAATGAATGTAATATTCACAGCTGTATGTCCCTGTCCTTTTTCTTAAATATATATCTATGATTTCTTCAACATTAGTTTCAGACAGTTCAGCCTTCATGCACTGTCTCAGTTTTCCTAGCCATTTTGAGTCTAATTGGGATTTTTCAAATCATTAAAATGGCAAATTTTAGCATTTTTTATCAATAAAATGGACCAAATTGGAATGTTTTTATCAACAAATCTAGACACAATATAGGTTCATCAAGCCTTTTCCTGGCCATTTTGGGAAAAAATGCAATTCATGTGAAAAGTCCACTGATTTGGGAAAAACTAATTTAATATAACTCTTTATAATAATTCAAAATCATATTAATTATAGTTATATACTTTGTTAGTTGTTGATGAAATAAATTTCAGATATATATTTATCATTAGACAGATTTTTCTAAAAATAAAAAAAAATAAAAAATTAACTTCTGGACAGTGGAGGGGATTTTTTCTACAAAAATGGGGGAAAATATATACTCTTTATTGAGGGGAATGGGGCAGAATATCGGCCCTGAAATTGCCATAAAATACACTGCATTATCTAGGAATAAAGCAGAATTTCACAGAGGTGCAACAATACAGCAAATAATTATGCCCCCCTTCGAAGAAGAGGGGGTATATTGCTTTGCACATGTCGGTCGGTCGGTCTGTCGGTCAGTCCGTCCACCAGGTGGTTTCCGGATGATAACTCAAGAACACTTGGGGCTAGGATCATGAAACTTCATAGATACATTGATCATGACTTGCAGATGACCCCTATTGATTTTGAGGTCACTAGGTCAAAGGTCAAGGTCAGGGTGACCTGAAATAGTAACATGGTTTCCGGATGATAACTTAAGAACGCATACGCCTAGGATCATATAACTTCATGGGTAGATTGATCATGACTCGCAGATGACCCCTATTGATTTTGAGGTCACCAGGTCAAAGGTCAAGGTCACGGTGACCCGAAATAGTAAAATGGTTTCCGGATGATAACTCAAGAACGCATATGCCTAGGATCATGAAACTTCATGGGTAGATTGATCATGACTCGCAGATGAACCCTATTGATTTTGAGGTCACTAGGTCAAAGGTCAAGGTCACTGTGACCCGAAATAGCAAAATGGTTTTCGGATGATAACTCAAGAACGCATACGCATAGGATCATGAAACTTCATAGGTAGATTGATCATGACTCGCAGATGACCCCTATTGATTTTGAGGTCACAAGGTCAAGGTGACCCGAAATTGTAAAATGATTTTCGGATGATAACTCAAGAACGCTTTTGCCTAGGATCATGACACTTCATAGGTACCGTATACGTGCGCTTATAAGACGCCCTGTCAAATAGCATTTGTTATCGGCAGCGCGTTTACTGAGAATTGATTTTGCTGTTGTTTTAAGCATGTTGGCATCGTGTTGCCGCTTACACACGTATACTATAATGACCAATTTATATGGCATTTAACGATGTCGCGCGCAGAAAATCAGGTGATAAAAACTTTTCAAGAATAATCACGGACAATATAACGTCTTACGCCCCAAAAATAACAAAATTCAAATTAAAAAAATAATAGACAACAAAATCAGTAACAATACATTTTATTACAAATAAATCGGTAACTGAACATAGCGTTTCGATACACGGTACGGGCCAATACAGACTTTAGAGAAAATGCAAATGGCTGCCGCGATGATTCAAAACAACTGACAAGTGTCCAACTTGGCTAGCATAAGCCCAGTAAACTCGATATTTTGATTTTTTTTGTTTATTTTCACCAGTATCTCGCTTATAAGACGCGACCCCAACTGTAACTTATTAATTTAAGTCTCAAAAATGCGTCTTATAAGCGCACGTATACGGTACATTGATTGTGACTCGCAGATGACCCCTATTGATTTTCAGGTCACAAGTTCAAAGGTCAAGGTCACAGTGACACAAAACGTATTCACACAATGGCTGCCACTACAACGGACAGCCCATATGGGGGGCATGCATGTTTTACAAACAGCCCTTGTTTATGTCATTTTAGTAAACGTGTTTTGAAGTACCTAATTACAAATTTGTCATGAATAGCACTATTGCGAATGTTTATTTATGTATGTCATCATAAAGAAATGCAGTGATGTCAACAACACGAATTACATCAAACACTATGTCATCAGAACTGTTATAATTACCAGTAAACAAAATAAAACTGAAGTGTGCTTAGTGTGCTCCTGTGTTTTTATTCACATGCTGGTTTCACTACCCAATTTAGTTGTAACTCCTGAACGTTTGTAAGACATGCCCCAGAATTTTACTTCCTGTTTTAAATTTAAACTTAATGAAACTTTTGATATAGGAAGCTTGCATGTATATCTAGCTCGGTATTTTATTTGCGATAAAGGTCATTGTGACTAAAAATATAAGAATGGTTTTTGCTTGATAATTTGAGTAAAGATGCAGTTATTGACCTGAAATTGTGTGTGTAGGTAGCTGACAATAAAGAACAAATTTGAGATTACAATTGGGGCCAGTAAAGTTAAGCTCTATGTCACTGGTACTAAACATAGAAAAACATTAAATAGGTGTAATCCAGTCAATATCTTAAGTCTAAATTCACCAATCTTTATGAAACTTTGGATGCAGAAAGCTTGCATTTAGACATAGCATTTGTTTGCATTTGAAGACTGTCTGATTAAAATCATGATCACTTCTACTAGAATCAAAATAAATGATTTATGCCCAATAATTAGAAATTTTTAAGAGATATATGTATTGTGAAGTTAAATTAATGCCTTTACTGTTGAACACCTGGTTTTGTGGGATTGCCATATTTCTTGTATCATGAATCTTTTGTTTTCTCTACCTAACTTCTAATAATGTTATATAAACTTTTTCCCGTAATTTTGTAATAACTAAAGTAACAATATTTTTCTGTCGTCGATTAGAAACCACTTCATGTCCACCAGAAGAAATTATTCCAAGCAGTGATAGACAGCAGCAGTTACTGGATCTCATTGAATCCGGGAACCTCGATGCAAGAAATGATTCTGTTCCAAACATAAAAGCGGGAGCAATGAAGTTGAAAATACAGCCAGCATCAAAAGCTAAAGGGAAAGCTTTACTTGTGGCTTCTGGTGATATAAAAGAGAAAAATGAAGGTGAACATTTAAAAAGAAATAATGAAGATGAAAATATCCAGCAGACTGATACAACAGACTGTGAGGGTATCAGTCCTCGGCAACTTTCCAATGACACTAGAGAGAGCAAAAAGAATAAGGACATGTACTATGTTGCAAAAAGATTAAGTGAAAGTGCTAGCACTGATGTTATTGAAGAATCTTTTGGTCAAGACAATGAAAAGAATGGAAAGGTACATGAAAAATCAAGCAAAAATGGGGAACATGAAGAAGAATTGCACAATTTGGAACTTGGAAAAATATCATTAAAAGAGTTGGACAAGAAAGCAATTGATAACCATATTGAAATGAATACTGATAATGACATCCTAAGTAGTGCATCATTTTCTATAAACTCAAGTCAGTCCACTGGTCCATTGTTTAAAACTCCTGTAGAGATGGTAACGAAGAAAGGAAAGGACAAAATCAGCAAGGCTGCTATTGAGTTTGAAACAAATAGACGATCTTCAAGATCGAATTCGAAGAAAGGCAACGCTCTGGGGGAATCTGGATTAGACGAGATTGATACAAAACTTACACCAGACGTAGATATGGAACTAGCTCATGGAAATGACATTCAAAGAACATACAGTAGAAAGGGTAAGAGTTTGCCTAAAGAAAGACGTAAGTCAGTAGAAAAGGTGTTTGAGTGGCTGAACAATGTTGAAGAATCCAAAACTGAAAAACTAGTTGTGGAATCAGTTTTAGATGAGAAAAAAAGTGGTACAATTGCCACAACAGGAAAACGTCAGAGTAAAAAGTCTCGAAAACTTCAGGAAGATGAAAAAGCAATGGGATTGAAAATGAAGCACTTAGCAAAACAGGTTGAAGAAACAAGTAAGGAACTGTTGTTTGCTTTTGATGATTTCGCGGAGAGAAAAGAGAAAGAGATTGATACAATTGGTGAGGAAAATGTTGGAAGACATAGTGGATTGGCATCTGAATCTGTTGAAATAGGAAAAACTGAACATGTTGGAACTCATGTGAATAATTATTTGGAGATGGAAGGTAAAGATGAATCAGATGATGAAGCTGTAAAAGATACTGAAACTGATAAATATGACAGTGCTGAGCAGCAGCCTAAAGGCAGTCTGATGTTATCAAAAGATGGACAAACATTTAATCAGAAGTTACCAAAGAATGTAAATGATGCTGATGAGCATAACAAAACAGTTGACAAAAATACAACCTGCCTACCTAAACCAAGCTCTGAACATACCATGAATGGAAATATAGCTGAACAAGAGAGCAAATGTGAAAACAATAGTGATGTCCAAGTGAAAAAGAAAAAGATCTTCAAGACCAGGACAAGTACTCTAAATTCAGACATATTAAGACCTCCTAATGTGGAAGGCAAGAATGCAATATATACAGATGTTTCTTCGCAAGTGGGAAAGAGCAAGCTTTTAATTGATGAAACTACGAATTTTAGTCCAGAATCTGATCCTTATGAATTCAAATCGAGCCAGAATACGCCCAATAAACCATTGGAGAAAAAGGCAGGAAAAAGAATAAAGAAAACTGTACAGAAAAAGGTGCCAAATAATGTTAAGCCCCGAGTTGTCTTTGCTCAGCCAAACAAAAGAAACATCAACGAGATGAATAAAATGTGGAATATAGACCCTGGAAAGAAATTGCCTGATCAGCAGAACAATGAGAAAGAAATCAACAAAATAACTGAAACAATTTCAGCTGCTGAAGAATACAATTTATTGACTAGTACACAAGAAGCTATCAACAAAATGGACACAAATGGCAAAACTCGAAACACATCAAGCACTGAGCCAAACAATACTAAAAACACTGACATAATGTTGAAGAAAGTGAGATTTCAGGAACCAGATCTGAACAATTTCGTCTCTAGTGGGAAAGTTGATGATTTGGAAAAAACAAAGCTAGAGTTTCAAAAGTCAGCGAAAGCCAAAGAATATGAGGAATACTTGAGAAAGGATACTGCAGCAGCTGGTGACGTAGATGACAACAGTTCAGGTAATAGACAGGAACATGTCAAAGAAGCATACTTTCTTTATAAAATGTCTTTATACTTAAAAAAAGAAACAAGGTATTCCTCATTGGAAGGTTTGTATTTAAATGCACAGGTATTTAAAGCTTGTTCCAGTTTATTGCTAAGTGTTAACAATCCTAGTATTTGGTTCATAAGGCCATTTGTAAAAAAAAAAATATCTTCTACTTAAATTTATTCTTATCAACTGTATTTTAAAGCAATACATTTAGGTAAACTGGTCCTAATAATTTCTTATGATAAGACTTTTTCTGCTCCCATGTCTTGATGGGACTATAAACCTGTCTCATGATAGGACTTTTTATGGGAACGACCTTTGCAGAGGGATGGGCACCCTTTAAAGGGACTGTCCAACAGTCAAAAGCGTCGTTCGACGCGAATCGATATTTTGGCTAACTACGGGAATTGCTTATATAGCTAAAAAATACATTCGCACTTGACGTGAGCGTGGATGGTCGAGTGGTAAAGTCGGGAGGCATTTTACTCCAAAACTCCATGACATCAGGGGTCAGTGGTTCGATCCCTGTGGAGGTTAACGTTTTTTCTTCTTTTTATGTCCCCCACTATAGTAGTGGGGGACATTTTGTTTTTGCCCTGTCTGTTGATCTGTTGGTTGGTCTGTTGGTTGGTTGGTTGGTTGGTTTGCGCCAACTTTAACATTTCAATAACTTTTGCAATATTGAAGATAGCAACTTGACATTTGGCATGCATATGTATCTCATGGAGCTGCACATTTTGAGTGGTGAAAGGTCAAGGTCATCCTTCAAGGTCAAAGGTCAAATATATGGGTCAAAATCGCTCATTCAATGTACACTTTTGCAGTATTTCAATATTCAAGATAGCAACTTGATATTTGGCATGCATGTGTTTCTCATGGAGCTGCACATTTCGAGTGGTGAAAGGTCAAGGTCATCCTTCAAGGTCAGATGTCAAATATATGTGGCCAAAATCGCTTATTTTATGAGTACTTTTGCAATATTGAAGATAGCAACTTGATATTTGGCATGCATGTGTATCTCATGGAGCTGCACATTTTGAGTGGTGAAAGGTCAAGGTCATCCTTCAAGGTCAAATATATGGGTCAAAATTGCTCATGTAATGTCACTTCTGCAATTTTGAAGCTAGCAATTTTATATTTGAAATGTATGTGTATCTCATAGAGCTGCACATATTGAGTGGTGAAGGGTCAAGGTCATCCTTCAAGGTCAAACATCATATAGGGGTCAAGGTCATCCTTCAAGGTCAAACATCATATAGGGGGACATTGTGTGTTCACAAACACAGCTTGTTTAAAATTGTATTCTTAATTTTTACTGGAGATTTTTAGTTCAAATGTTTAAATTTATCAATATAAAGCATTTAAAGCAGTTAATGACAAGCTTTAATACATGCCAAAATCTGTTGGACAGTCCCTTTAAGTCGTTCAGCTTTTATCAAAACCAAACTTTCTTGAAAAAAAATTGATATAAAATTGGGTTCAATAACCAGCCAATTTGCATCAGACACTTCAGAAGAGTTATTGCCCTTTATTTTTTATGAAACATGCTAAATTTTAGTTCTTTATATTTTTTTAACATAACTGGATGCCAAGATCAATAAGCAGTAAAAATTGTACTGTACAATGCACTTACGAAATATTGCCCTTTGTTTATGTAAAGAATGCAAATATTTCCATGTCCATACCCTTACAAGCACAGTTTTCATCAAATCTTTACCAAAATGTCTTCAAATGTTTGTTGATTTTAAAGGGGTCAAATTTGACCACAGCTAAATTGAGCCAGGAACTACAGTTATTGCTCATAGTTTAACTGTATTTACTTATTAACTTTTCAACCAATCTTTTCCACAACTAACATGTACCAAATATGGGATTAATTTTTTTATGAAAGGCATATATTTCTGTCAATGACCTTATTTCATTTTCTTTTCCAGATGACATTTCAGAGGATTATCGTTTCCAGGACGACAGCAGTGGAACAGACGACCTTGAGATTGTCGCCACTCCTGAGCAGTTTGAGAAACCAGATCTAGGTATTTTTGATATAGACATATATGCTGTAGACGTTATTCAACTGTTTTTCAACTGTCTAGTTTCTTTCTGTGAGATTCACTTGCCAATATTCCATCTATCTTCAAGGTAAAAATATTGCTACTTATTTCCAGTTCTTAACATTTCCCTCCTTGATTTATTATGTACAGAAGGTTATTAATAATAATATCTAATGTGATATTGTGAAACACAAGTCACTTAAAGAATGTGTAATCTTTGAACAATTGCTAAGTGTAATACTCAATACCCTTTTCAAGGATTTCATGCAACCAAAGGAATATTTTAACATAAATTCACAAACAAAAACTGTTATGATTTTCTATACAATCAAATGGTAAAAAACACATAACTTAATATATTGATAAGCACCTTTATACGGTTGCCTATGGGAAATAATAAAATAACATTTTCTGACAAATGTTTCCTGTTATCTGTTTTATCAGGACTTAAAATGTATGAACGGCTAAATGCAGTTAATGTTTTACTTTAGATCTGCAACCAGACGAGGTCAAACAAAAGCTTTCAGAGCAAAGCTTGTTAGAAATAGATTATGAAGGGTCTTCCTTGCAGACAACACAGACAAAAGAACAAAGCAATTCAGAGAATGTGGATATTGTAAGGGCAACTCCTGCTCTGTCCACAGTTCCTATGTTCAAGACAACTTTCAGGAAACCCCTTACGGGAATCAACACGTATGAAAGCAAGAAAAATGAGAATGAAAAATCTACTCACCAAAATACCTTGAGTGATGAAAAAATGAACCATAATAAACATGAAAGAGAACCAGACAAGATGATGCTTAGCCCTAGATGTAAGAAAAACAAGGTACAGATACCTGCGCAATCAAAGCATGGTAGAAAAGGAACAATTGCTGAGGCTGAAAGGTTATACCAAGATTTGGATGTTGTGGCAGAAACTCCACTCATAACAATTGTAAAAACTATTCCAGAGACTCCAGTAGACATAACTGTGAAACAAAAGTGTTCAGGTGATAAGCATCAAGAGGAAAATGGTATAGATGAATTGGCAGAGGTGCATCAGGAGTCAAATGAAAATCCTATTGAAAGTGATTCTGATGTTACACAAACTCCGAGTGCTGAAAATGAGCTTCAGTGGCAAAATAATGAGCAAAAATCTGGTAAAAATAAGCCAGGAATTGAATATTATCATGATAAAGAGCACAAAAGGGTAATTGGTGAATCATCATCCACTAGCACTTGTACTCAGAACACTGATAACAGTGAATCGCTTCTCAAGTCAACAACTTCTCCTGCCAGACTTGTTGGTCAGTCTGCTAAGAAACCAGAGGTCATAGAAAACCTTCGTAACTCTAATTGTGAGCAGACCAAACCTCTGGACGAAGAAGAAGAAATCGGTAAAATTGACAAAAGAGATGAAAAGAATTCCAAGCAGTGTGTACCTGTCAGCAGTGAAGATCCGGTTATGTCCAGTTTTGGTAGTCGTGGAAAACAGAAAAGGAAGCGAAAATGTTTCATGCTAGATGATAAAGAAGATTTATTGGATCAGGGGTCTTTGATTTTAGACAAGGAAGCTAACTTCGAAGAATTAGAAAATGAACAAAAGTCCAAAAGACAGAGAAGTTACAACAATGGTCCGGCAGAAGCAGAACCTGAAAGCAGTGTGAAATGTGGAACAAATACTAAAGATTCTCAGGATTCTCTCAAAGGCAGTAAAACAAAAATTAAAGAAAACAGTGTGGATATGATTGCAGACACTTGTAATTCTTACTTTACTGGATCCTTAAAAGGCCATGCTGCTTCAGTGAGACGGGAAGAAAATGTTATGAACGATGATAAACAGCCTGATGATTATAATGAAACAATTAACATACCCGGAAGTGTGGATTCTCAAATGAGCACAGTTGATCCAAAATATATTGAACCTGATTACGAAACAATTCAGATCACTGCTCATACTTCGAAACAGAAGAAACACCAGCGAAATCATGAAATAAGCAGAGACAATTTAAATGAGCGTGAACATTCACAAGAATCAACATTTGTTGCTCAGTCAAGTAATAGCAATGTGCCAAGTTCTAACCAAGCGACACAAAGGGAAAATGTGCAAACTGATGCAAGTCAGGGCAGCAGTTGTTCAGGGATGGACAGATCACGTCATCTCAGTGGATTGCTTATGTCTCCTGACTCCAGTTTCACCTACCATGGAATACAGCCCTCTCCTGATGACATTTTCTGCCTTGATTCAGAAATGCCGAAAATTGACCAAAGCCCAAATGCAGAGTTGACTGAGAGAATTTTCCTTTCGCCCGATTCTGAAGGAAATTCAGTTTACATTGAAAAGGTGCTGGAAATAAAAAGCAGTGGACAAGAAAAGAGAAAGAAGAAAAAAGATGCAAATGCTGTGAATGATGTGATTGAATCCACAAAGGCACAAGAATGTAAATCTTGGGAAAATGGTAAAAGTGATAATAATTACCAGTTAGAGCAACGGAAGAAAGTTACCAACTGTCAAAGGCAATGTGAAGTAATCAACATGGTTGATGAAGTAAATGACATGGATGATAATCAGAATAGAGCAAGAACTCAGAAAAGTGAAGTGTTGGGCATTAAAACCTTAAAAGAAGGACATGTGTTGGATAAACTTAAGTACAAAGCCCAAAAAGATAAAATGCTTTCACCTAGTTTGCCTAAGATGAGTGTACCTGCTGAGGAGAATGTTGTGGAAGAAGTTGAATTGTTGAATTTTAGGCCTAACAGAATGAGAATGGAAGAAGAAAATATGGTGAGTCCTTCAACTCGTATTAAAAGTAATTTAATTCAAGCAAGTAAAGTAACTCCAGGGAGTAAATCTACTCCAGCAAGTAACGTATCTCCAACAAGTAATGATCTGAATAAAATCAGAACTCCAATTGGAGGAGTCTCAAAGTATAGTCCATCTGTAAGGAAAACACATATGAACAGAGTTGAAGGGCAGTTTACCAAGTTTGGGACTATAGAACCTGAAGTTGTGGACTTTGATATGAAATCAGATGATGATCACATTGACAAATCAACTACAAAGAAAGATAAATCCAAATATGTAACCTCTGAGAGCCATCATAAGTATGTTGAGACCAATGAAAAAGATAACTTTGGAACTGATTGTTTTGTTGACCAAAATGTCGCTATTGTAGAAAATAAAAATTATGAAAGTCAAACTTGTGAACAAGATGACTGTATGCTGTCCCAAGATGAACTTCCAGAGCTTGATACTGTTATATTTAAAAGAAACGTTAATGAAAAAGAGTTAGCAACTAGGGTAACCAATAAAACCAAGAATGAATCTCCTCATGATATGACTCCTGGAAAGTTACAGAAAAGAAATATTGATCATTCAGTAGCTGCAAAATCCAAAGCAAACTACGGAGACAAGCTAAAAAGGGATAATAAAAGAGATGAAGACGATGTAGATGAAGTCAGTGATGAAAGTGATCTCAATTTTGATGAAGACAGTGTACAAGAAAATACTGAACATTATGTGGCAAAGGCAAAGAAAGATCAACATACCAAAAGTGATGACAATTATTCAAGTACAAGCTCAGAGTTTAGACTTGACAGTTCTGATGAAGAAGATGACAGTGTAGAAAAGAAAGCTCTAGACACTATAGCAAAGTTCAATGAAATTAAAAAGAGCATTGAAAACACAAGTTCCTCAGATGTTATATGTTTAACTCAACCATGTGCTAGAAATGGTACAAACAGTGAAACGAAAACCAAAAATGACAGGAAAAGTAAATTTCTTACAGATAAAAAGAGCTCTGACACTAGCAAGAAAACATTGGAATCCAGGCAAGAAGATAAAAAACACTATTCCGCTAAAAAGTACTCGACCATTCTAGACAGCAGTGACAGTGAGATTGGATCTCAGCCAGTGGTGCTTGAATCAGAATTAGAAGATGAGGATGACAACGTTTCAGGACCTGTTGGTGTCAGTGAGGGTAGGTGAAAGCAACTCTCTTTTTAGCTCACCTGTCACGAAGTGACATGGTGAGCTTATGTGACCGTGTGATGTCCGGCGTCCGTTGTGCGTGCGTGCGTGCGTGCGTGTGTGCATGTGTCCGTCAACAATTTGTTTGTGTAGACAGTAGTGGTCACAGTTTTCATCCGATCTTTATGAAATTTGGTCAGAATGTTTATCTTGTTGAAATCTGGGTTGGGATAGTATTTGGGTCATCTGGGATCAAAAATTAGGTCACCGGGCCAATGCTAGTAAAACCTTGTGTAGATGAAAGAGGTCACAGTTTTCATCACGTCTTAATGAAATTTTGTCAGAATGCATTAATTAATTAAATCTGGCTTGGGATTGTATATGGGCTGATAGAATTTAAGTTGATGTGGCAAGGTTAGTCAGGTGAGCGATTCAGGGCCACCATGGTTCTCTTGTTTCCTTTTTGTATATTCTATTAAACGACAGGGTAAATGATTGTACAATTTAGGAAACAATGGCAAGACATATTTGAAAGATAGGAAGACAAAGTTGTAGAACCTGCTGGTAACAGAAAGGATAGGTGAAAGCAAAATTATTCTTTTTATTAAGAGCTTTGTTCTGCTATAATTAAGGAAACTATTGCAAGTCAGATTTGAAAGATATGAAGACAGATTTGCATGACCTGTTGGTAACAGTGAAAGCAGGTGAAAGCAAAATATATTCAATTTATTAAGAGCTTTGTTCTGCTATTGATTATGGGTTAAATGATTGTACACTTAAGGGAAGATAAGTGAATGAAATTGAACAGTTGGCCTAAACAAAGATATTTTTCATTCATAAGTAACCTAAACAGATGCTGCTGTTCGACAGGGTTTCCTCTGGGCTTTAAAAAGTTCAAACCCCGCTGTTCAATATATTTGATAAAATAATTTTAAACATATACTAGTATAAGGCTCATGATAGCGACATTCTTTAACCCTTTGCATGCTGGGATATTTGTAGTCTGCTAAAATGTCGTCTGCTTAATTTCTAAAAGTAGCATTTTCTTAGAATTTTTTTAAAGAATACTATCAGAATAGCAAACAGTTTGGATCCTGATGAGACGCCACATTCTGTGGCGTCTCATCTGGATCCAAACTGTTTGCAAAGGCCTTTAAAATTCGGTTCCCGCACTGAAAGGGTTAAAGTATTGGTAGTTATGTTGAAATTTATCACTGTTGAACAGATTTTTCTTTGCTTAGGACATTATTTACAATAAAGAGCGAGAACATGTATAGTTTTTCTATTGTTATTCTGGTGAACAACCTTAGTCAGTGCTTTAGGCTAAAGTTTGCCTTTCAATTTGATGTAATCAACATAACTAATCAACATTCAATATTCTTATATTGTTGACTTAGTTTAAAAAGAAACAGCCATGGAAGTCTTTTGAGTATGTTTTTTTTTAAAGTAAAAAGACATTTAATGTCACATTTGTACTTTCAGTTGATGATAAAGATGATGATGATGTTGTGGTACACAGGAAAAGAGTGAAGCGTACCATCATCAGCGACGACAGCAGTGACAATGATGGTAAGCAGGGGTTTCACTGGCCCCCAAAAAATTGTCACTACTTTTTTTGCAACATTATATGTCAGTTGATCCTGTCTTATTATTAATAACAAACATTTAATAAACTATATTAAATTAATGTCATTGACTATTATAAGTTGTATGAATGTCATAGTTAGGTAAGGAACATGAAGTCAAAAGTTGGAATAAGCTTTTTTTTATATACGATGAATTAAATTGTTGGCTCATTATGAACAAAAATAACATAAATCTTGAACTATAATGCCATCTTTTATGGAACAGCTATATAAGTTCAACCTTAGTACATATAATGCAGAAAATACATTTATTCTCAATAATGAAGCATTTATAAGCAAAACAACAACAATACTGATTTCCCAATATAAGTCAAAAGCCCCGAATTTTCCCAATCCAAAGGGATATGGCCCCATTCCCTAAATGGTGAAAAAACACTGTTTAATATGTTTGTACATTATGGAATGTTAAGTGTTTAAAAAACAACAACAAATAAACATATAGACAACCTGTCTGTGTTGAAGAAAAAAGTCATTTTTTAAATACGTTTCTTATGAATATTATATGGTATTTTTCAATAACGATACAAAAAGTTATGTAGGTCATTTATGTAAGTGAAATAGTGAATGTGAAAAACCTGAAAATAAACTAAACTTCGAAAAAGAAAATTCTGACTTGTTAGTAACTTGATGTCTTTATAATTTGTTAGAAACAGATCTATTGTAAAATAAATTATGCAGGTCCATTCTATATTTTCAGGACCAGACTTGATGTAAAGAAGCATGTTGCTCCAGTTATAGTTATATTGATTGGTACCTTTACTTTTAACCCTTTCAGTGCGGGAACCGGATTTTGAAGACCTTTGCAAACAGTTTGGATCCAGATGAGACGCCACAGAACGTGGCGTCTCATCAGGATCCAAACTGTTTGCTATTCTGATAGTGTTCTTTGAAAAAAATCGAAGAAAATGCTAATTTTAGAAATTCAGCAGAAGACATTTTAGCAGACGACAAATTTCCCAGCATGCAAAGGGTTAACATATGATTCCAATGCTTTTCTTACAGATGACAGCAGCAGAATGTGTAACCTTACATCATCATCTGCTTTTTCCAGTCAGAGTGAAATTTTGAATACACAGGTATAAATATTGGGCCACAATTATATTGTTTTTATGCCCCCTGATCGAATGATCGGGGGTATATTGTTTTTGGCATGCCTGTCTGTCTGTCTGTCATTGTTGTGTCTGTCTGTCATTGTATGTGTCCCAAAACTTTAACCTTGGTCATAACTTTTGCAATATTGATGATAGCAACTTGATATTTGGCATGCATGTGTATCTCATGGAGCTGCACATTTTGAGTAGTGAAAGGTCAAGGTCATCCTTTAAGGTCAAATTTAAAAAATATATATTTAAAATGGGGCGCATTAGGGAGCATTGTGTTTCTGACAAACACATCTCTTGTTATGCTTTTTGTTGGGCAGAAGACAGAACTTTTGCATGACCTAAACAGTGTTGTTGAAGTTGGAGCTTATTTATTTGACTGGATTTTATCAAAATGCTTAGGCTCGTTGAGACACTCAAGTATGTTTCCTGAGTAGAACCAGTGCTTGGTGTCATAAGCAGGGATCCCAAAAATACTCGCTGAAGGATGATCTAACCCAAGAACTCTTATTTATCATCTTATGTTCATGTTTTTGGTCAAGAAACACAGCTTGTAAAAAAAAAATAAACAATTTTTTAAAAATATATTAATAATATAAATTTTTATGCCCCTGGTAGGGTGGCATATAGCAGTTGAACTGTCCGTCAGTCCGTCTGTGCGTCCCTCTAACATTGGCCATAATGTTTTCAATATTGAAGATAACAACTTGATATTTGGCATGCATGTGTATCTCATGAAGCTGCACATTTTGAGTGGTGAAAGGTCAAGGTCATCCTTAAAGGTCAAAAGTAAAAAAAATACAATCCAAGGGAAGTAATAAGCTTGAAAAGGGAGATAATTTCTAAACCTGCCAAATGATATATTGAAATTTTATTTCAAAGCGGCGCAATAGGGGGCATTGTGTTTCTGACAAACACACCTCTTGTTTGGTAATTACATTTCCAACTACGGTAAAAACAAATAAATCATAACCATAAGGATAAAACTGCACATTGAAATAATGGTACATCATCCTTCAAGTAATATATAATGTAGAGTTGTGACATAAAGGTCTGATTTACTGGCCCCATGTGCTGAAAGGTCATTAGAAAAACACTTAAATGTAATCAATTCATATAATTCCATTTTATGACTGTTTTCAATAGCAATTTAAAAACATGATAATATTACTTAAATGTTATGTAATTTAGTCTTTAAGAAATAGATATCTTAGAACTAAACAAAGCACAATAATAATTCAAATGATCACTTAAAGGTCAACTTTGGTGAAGATTACCTTAAGATCTGAGGGCCTTTTTCCTTATATAGAATGGGCTGTTACAATGTGTCATTCCCTCTGAACAATTATTTCAAATGGTATTGTTTTCCCTTTAATTAATCTTACCCCCCCCCCCCCCCCCCCATTAAATTTTATTCCTGTCCTATTAATAATATTTCCCCTAAAATGCAAAAAACAATATTATTTTCCCCCCAAATTAGGGTTTAGGTCTTCATCCCCAAACTGTGAACAAAGCGCTGTCTTTAAGTTTTATTATAAAGTATACATTTAAATAACATTTGAGACATTTGTGAATTTAGCTTTACCTTACATTGAATACTTTCAGGAAAGGGAGTCATTGGAGAGAGACCTAGAGAGACTAGCGAGGGAAAAGAAAGCTATAGAGGAACGTCTGCGACAGAAATCTATGTTAAAAACACAAGGTATAGTATAACATTTGCTGCAAATGATAATGTGTATTTGATGATTCAGGGAAAGACTGTTTTATTAGCTTTGGATTTCAATTGAAGATGCAATAGTATTTGTATCAACCCACTGGTGAACTAATGTATGATTTAACACTTAAAGCCAAGAAAGAAGTTTTTACAGGTGGTTGAAAGTCCATGCTTTAATATTATTTTTCTTCAGATTATACACATTTCAGTAAACTGATTATTAGCCAAAGTCAGTTATCAACTAAAACGAAAGTATTAACAGTGGCTTTCATATCACAATTAGTTTGTTGTTTAAATGGCATCAAGATTCTATAAAGGCAAACAAGCAGTAGCAATTAACCCTTTCAGTGCGGGAACCGAATTTTAAAGGCCTTTGCAAACAGTTTGGATCCAGATGAGAACATGGCGTCTGTCTCATCAGGATCCAAACTGTTTGCTATTCTGATAGTATTCTTTGATAAAAATAGAAGAAAATGCTAATTTTAGAAATTCTGCAGACAACATTTTAGCAGACGACAAATTTCCCAGCATGCAAAGGGTTAACTCATGTGTCCAACAGGCAGGCAAATATATGTCAATATAAACTTCCTTCTTTGAATCAATTTTTGACAAACCACCTTAACATGGATTCTTTTTACCATCAACAAGTCTTTTATTAAAGGCACACGTGGATTGCCTGTACAGTTATGACAAATGTTATGACAAGGCATTAATCATTGATACGATAAACAGTAAGGTCATAACCTTGGAATTTATTTGAGTTTTTTAACATTTTAAATACTGTTTCAGTTTTTTTAACTCCAACAGTGAAGATGATCCTGTTGTGTATTTAAGCCCGTTCTGGAAAAACTGGGCTTAATGCATATATTTATTCCATTTTGTGGATTTTTTTCTTTAAAGGAAGTCTTATCAAAACAAAAAGCCAATGAAGGCGGAAAGTGTTGTCCCTGATTAGCCTGTGCCGACTTTTCAGGCTAAACTTGGATGACACTTAATGTACATGATGCATTAAGCACGGTTTTCTCAGAACGATGTGCAATCTTGTGCACATGTAATTTTTTTTTCTTGCTTTCCACAGATAAGAAAACAGCTAACATAGTGTCCTTGCAAGTTGATGACTCTGATGATGAAATGATTGATGCTGATGATTCTGACCAGGATGACGACGAAGACAGAATGGATCTCGATTTCAATCATTCCCCACCCACTGTGACTCAGCAAGATTCTTATCAACTTTCCCCACCCACTCATCTAGGTAATTTCTTAGCAAGATTCATTTTTACATTCCCCCACCCACTCATTTCCGTAATGCAAGTGAAAGGTAAAAGAACAGACATTACCTGTTATACAAATCAGTAACTAATAATAATAATAATCATCAGTAAAATGCAAACCAGTAAGTAACCAGAAAATCATAAAAAGAAAGCAGATAAATGTATCTGTCAAGGAAACCAAAATGTATTTAATCTACCACCAAAAGCAATCCATGTATTTAATAAGTTTTGATCCTGATAACCACACTAATAAATAATTTCTTGATAGGCCTAATTCCATCTTCTCAAATATGTGACGAGCTGTTCCACAAATCTGTGAAGGTGATCTTAAATACCCAAAATCCAGTTATGCTAGATAAAAAATCTCGGCAGCAAAATATAGCTGTTTCTTGGACAACCTTCTTTAAAAAAAGATAAATTAATTATTAAAGCTTTGAGAACCTGTTTTTGTGGCATTACTATATTTCCTGTATTATTCTATTATAAAGTTTATCAACCTCAGTTAACTGTTACAGCTTCACAAGATGTGCAGACTGTCCCAGATTCTGACCCCAGTCAACCATCAAGAACACCATTGCTTACCCTTGACCCAAACATTCTGAATGCCAGGGGAGACAACCTTGCTTGTCGGAAGAGTAATCTTGGAGTTGTGGTTACTGGACTGACTGCAACCCAAATTGTAAGATTGTTTACCTTTGTTAGACTAAATGTATCATTACAGAATCAGCAGATGTCTAGGTAATTACTTGATGATCAAAGCATTGAAACTGATTTAAGATTTGTTTACCTTTGTAAGACTTGCATTGACTTTGTTGGCTTTAAGAAATCTCATCCTATTGCAAAATTTCATGTTTATTTAGAATGTTAGCTCATAAATTGAAAAAAAAGCCTTATTTTTATGCCCACTGTAGGGTGGCATATAGCAGTTGAACTGTCCGTCAGTCAGTATGTCAGTATGTGTGTATGTCAGTCTGTCCGTTAACGTTGGTCATAACTTTTGCATTATTGAAGATAGAAACTTGATATTTGGCATGCGTGTGTATCTCATGGAGCTGAACATTTTGAGTGGTGAAAGGTGAAGGTCAAGGTCATCCTTCAAGGTCAAATGTCAAATATATGGCGTCTGTCTGTCGGATAACTTAAACATTGGCCATAACTTTTTCAATATTGAAGATAGCAACTTGATATTTGGCATGCATGTGTATCTCATGAAGCTGCACATTTTGAGTGGTGGAAGGTCAAGGTCATCCTTCAAGGTCAAAGGTAAAAAAAATAAAAATATTTTTCAAAGCGGCATTCCCATGAAGCTGCACATTTTGAGTGGTGGAAGTTCAAGGTCAAGGTCATCCTTCAAGGTCAAAGGTAAAAAAATATATAAAAAATCAAAGCGGCGCAATAGGGGCATTGTGTTTCTGACGAACACATCTCTTGTTTTAAAAATAATTTACGTAAATTTAAGTAGACATATTATTAATTAAGTAGCCTATTCGAGATTATGGTAGCCATAGGCTGCTTTTGCTACTGGTAACACTAACATAGATTAGCTTAATACATATTGAAGGTGTTTAGGTAATAAGGTTATGAAAGAAGTATTACATCATACTTTGTGTGTGCTATTGCAAAAGATTGTTGCATGAAACATTAATAATTAGACCCCCGCTTCTGAGACAAAGGTTTATCTATTGTGTCCTGTTCTGAGAAAACTGGGCATAATGCATGTGCAGAAAGTGTCGTCCCAGATTAGCCTGTGCAGTCCGCACAGGCTAATCAGGGACGACACTTTGCGCTTAAACTAGATTTTCGGTAAAAAGGGTCTTCCTTTAAACGGAAAATACCATTAATGCGGAAAGTGTCGTCCCTGATTAGCCTGTGCGGTCATTAGCCTGTGCGGACTGCACAGGCTAATCTGGGACGACACTACGCACATACATTTTGCCCAATTTTCACAGAACACGACACTTTTAATCACCAAGGCTGTCTGTCGGTGTGACTTTCTGTCTGTCTATTGAAATAAACTTGTCAAACATGTTACTGTCATACATGTTTGAAGTTGTGTCCTTCTGTCTTTCTGCTGTTCATAGACAGTAACTTGTGCTCAGGTACCTTTCAACATTCATGTGCATTTCCCTTTGATAGGAAGTTGTGCATGGTTTGTGTGTCCTGGAACTCAGGTGAGCGTTTAGTGGCCATCATGGCCCTCTTGCTGCTTATGATTTAAAGTTGTGCATAGTGCATGTGTCTTGGAATTCAGGTAAGCGCTTAATGTTCAGTTTGTTCCATGTAATATGAGCTTTGCTACTGATGAAAATACTGAAAACAGGGCTTGATGCATGTTCTTAAAGTGTTTTCCACGATTAGCCTGTACAGGCTACACAGGCTAATCAGGTACAACTCTTTTCACCTAAAATGGATTTTCATTTATAAGAGACTTCCTGTAAACCAATAGTCTTAGACGACAATTTAACCCTTACAGTGCTGGAACCAAATTTTGAAGGCCTTTGCAAACAGTTTGGATCCAGATGAGACGCCACAGAACGTGGCGTCTCATCGGGATCCAAACTGTTTGCTTTTCTGATAGTATTCTTTGAAAAAAATCGAAGAAAATGCTAATTTTAGAAATTTAGCAGACGACATTTTAGCAGACGACAAATTACCCAGCATGCAAAGGGTTAAGCACATGCATTATGCCCAGTTTCCCCAGAGTGAGGCCCATGTGAAGTTCTTATTTTCTTTCATAGAAAGAGACCAGGAAGCTGGCCAGTCAGATGGACCTGAAGTTCTTCACTAAATTCAACAACAGTTCTTATTTTCTTTCATAGAAAGAGACCAGGAAGCTGGCCAGTCAGATTGACGTGAAGTTCTTCACTAAATTCAACAACACAGTTCTTATTTTCTTTCATAGAAAGAGACCAGGAAGCTGGCCAGTCAGATGGACGTGAAGTTCTTCACTAAATTCAACAACACAGTTCTTATTTTCTTTCATAGAAAGAGACCAGGAAGCTGGCCAGTCAGATGGATGTGAAGTTCTTCACTACATTCAACAACACAGTTCTTATTTTCTTTCATAGAAAGAGACCAGGAAGCTGGTTAGTCAGATGGACGTGAAGTTCTTCACTAAATTCAACAACACAGTTCTTAGTTTCTTTCATAGAAAGAGACCAGGAAGCTGGCCAGTCAGATGGACGTGAAGTTCTTCACTAAATTCAACAACACAGTTCTTATTTTCTTTCATAGAAAGAGACCAGGAAGCTGGCCAGTCAGATGGACGTGAAGTTCTTCACTAAATTCAACAACACAGTTACTCATGTTGTAGTAAAGCCAGGTAATTGTTTCAATTGAATAACTGCCATGGTGAAAATGTAGTTTTGATGAAAAGAATTCAATCTGATTATTTAATATCATTTTTAGCTCGGCTGTTTTCGGAGAAAACCAGAGGTATTGTCATAGCCAGCTCGTCCGCCGTCCACGTTGTGCTAAAACCTTAACATTGGCTCTAAAATCAAAATGCTTCCACCTACAACTTTGAAACTTCATATGTAGCTGCACCTTGATGAGTTCTACATGCCACACCCATTTTTGGGTCACTAGGTCAAAAGTCAATGTCATTGTGACCTCTTAAAAAAAGAAGCCCCCACAGCCAAGCGTTGGCAACCGTTATGCTGTGCTCTTGCTGTATATTGTGTTAACTCTTCCCTCATAAGAAACAAAATGAAAATGGTTTTTACAACCAGCATCAAACCTGAACAGACTGCGAATTACCAGAACAGCCTGCGAGTTACCCGCAGCCTGTTCAGGATTCATGCTGTTTGCTGCTCATCAGTATCTAAGGTTTAGAAATGAAGCATTTAAAACTTGAATATAGTTAGAAAGGTCTTTAACTAAATTCAACTTTCTAAAGGACTACAAATGCGTCAAAATACCTATCTAAGTGGTAAAGGGTTAACAAAAATACCTCCTGCAACCGGGGAAAATGGTATTCTACATTCTCCATGGAAGTCTGTTCGGGAGTCTGTAGTTTTTACTTACCTGTCCCACACTTTTTATAAAGACAACATTTAAAATTTCACCTGATGTTCCTTTTTCAACATAGAACTTCTATAACATGTTTCTATAATCTGTCGTCTACAGATTATTCATAAATTTTCGTAAATTTTAGCAAATAAGACCCTTTTTTTCAACTGGTAATGCTTAGGTTGAACAAAAGATGTCCTGCAAAGAAACAGGGTGCTGTGTGTACATGTAGCTCGTTTTTGGTTTCCTCCATACCTGCCCCTTAAAGTGATATTATGGGCATTTTTCACTGTTGAATTGAGCTGAAAAGAATTAACAGGTCAAAGGAGTTAGTTAAAATGTGGTTACTAACCAATTATCTGCAACTCATCTTGCTACCAGTTGTTTATTAAAATATATTTTATATTCGATATTTTACATGACTGGTGAGTCCTGTAAGCCGAAATAATCCGTAAAACAAAATTGTGTTTTTGTGTCGTATGAACGAATCTGCACTAAAACTAAATTTAGTATCACATCATACATGCATGATCAGTTGTCAAACTAAAGTACGGCTGATTTTCAAATGCATTATTTTTCTCTTTCCGGGATATTGTTTTAGTATGTTGATGCTGCATAAACAAATATAAGTGTATATGAAGTGAAAACATCAAAAATAAACAACAGTTGCGATAGACACCTATATACTGTTAGATGCCCATAATATCACTTTAAGGCAATTCAATACAATTGTGATAAAATACAATGTTTTTTTTCGAAGCAATAAACAGCCTGCAAGGCTAATCAGGGTCGCCACTTTAAGCTTTTATATGATTTTTAGCTCGGCTGTTTTCGGAGAAAACCCGAGGTATTGTCATAGCCAGCTCGTCGTGTCGTGTCCGCGTCGTGCTAAAACCTTAACATTTTGTCAAGGTTTTGAACATTGGCTCTAAAATCAAATAGCTTCAACCAACAACTTTGAAATTTCATTTGTAGCTGCACCTTGATGAGTTCTACATGTCACACCCATTTTTGGGTCACTAGGTCAAAGGTCAAGGTAACTGACCTCTAAAAAAAAAAAAAAAAAAAATTCTGTCAAGCTTTCATTTATTCAAAACTGCACCGCAGCCGAGCGTGGCACCCGTTATGTGGTGCTCTTGTTTTTGTTTACAGGAAGTCTGTTCTAAGCAAAAATCCAGTTTTATGTGGAAAGTGTTGTCCCTAATTACCCTGTGAAGACTCCACAGACTACTAGTAATCTAAGACAGCACTTTACACACATGCATTAAGCCCTGTTTTCCTTGAGTAAGGCTCAACTGTATATTTTCAGTGGATGATGATGATCGACTATGTGAGAGAACTTTAAAGTTTTTCCAAGGTATCGCCCACAAATGCTGGATTGTCAGCTTTTTCTGGGTAGCAGACTCTTTGCAACTTGGACGTCTACTCCACGAGGTATGTTCAAGTTTTAGGTACAACTAAATAAGAGACTCGCGCTGGATAAATGGGGCTTATTGCATGTGTGTGAAGTGTCTTCCAAGATTAGCCTGTGCAGTCTGCACAGGCTAATCAGTTTTGACACTTTCCCCTTGTATGGTATTTTTGGTTTTAAGGAAGTCTCTAAGCCCAATTTCAGTTAAAATGAAAAGTGTTGTCCCTGATTAGCCTGTGCGAGCTGCACATGCTAATCTGGGACTACACTGTATGCACATGCATTAAGCCCTGTTTTTCCAGACTAAGGCTCATATGGTTGTCCACTATGCCAATTAAAAAGACTGGGCTAGACAATTAGTCCCGGTACCATAGTTAACAGGTTTTCTTTCCCTGTGCAGTGAATTAAGTTTTAATAGGTGATAAATTACAACTTTTTTTCATGTGTGTGTAAATAATGCATTCTTATTGCATATTCTGCCTATATGACCTGTTTTTCATACATACATAACACCAATTAAACTACTATGTTAGCTTATCAACTGTTTAATAACAAAAAAACTAGATAAAAATGTTTAAAATGATCTGGACAGTTCCCTGTTAATCCTCTTAGAGCTTTTGCTTATAAAAGAGCCTCGCTATGGGAAAATGAGGCTTAATGCATCTGTGTAAAGTGTTGTCCAAGCTTAGCCTGTGAAGTTTGCACAATTTCATCAGGGACAACACTTTCTTTCTAAATTGGATTTTGGTTAAGAAGAGACTTCCTTTGAACCCAAAATAGTATATAAACAAGACAACACTTTACAAACAAGCATTTAGCCCAGTTTTTCCAAAACAAGGCTCAATTGTTTATAAATGCTAGGGCCCATACGAGATCCAGGGTGACACAGCACTTGGTCGTCTGCATAGCGGGCCCAGAAAATCAAGGGAGTCTAAGAAACGCCTCTTTGAAAATATCAACTTCATGCTTATTGGAGAAAACAGCAGCCTATCAAAAGGTACAACATGTTAATTCTCGCTTATTTTAACACCTTTTGCTCTAAAAAAATTGTCAAATTTTCTTTTTTTGATGCTTCCGATACTGATACCTGGACATAAAAGAAAGCTTTCAAGTTTTTCTTTTATCAATTTTTTCTCTGTTGTTGGTCAGCATTAAAAGTAAACACTATTGATTTCAATAACACTATAAATCAACAAAATGTATATGTGAATCCCATATTCTTTTAATATAAAAATTCTACACTACTAATTCTTGATTGCAATAAATATATGTCATTTGCGTCGCCCTGGAGGGCGGCGACTAGTATGTAATGCATTTTTTTTTCGCTTATGGGAGAAGTTATTTTAAGGATCAATGTATATATTTTTGTTTTAAGAATATCTTGCATAGTGGTGATTTTTTGTGTGTAAATTAGTGTAAATAAGTACTGCATTTGTGCCTGTTACATTTATTACAACATTTATTGCCAATAATGCAAAGCTAATTGTTTTAATTTATAACTGATCCACAACTGATCACAGGGGAAAGATCACAGGGACTGGGCAAATACGCGAAACTTTCTGGTTTTGTATAAAAACAAATGATGTTTTGTATAAAAACAAAACATAATCAAAATATATTTATTTTCTTATTCACTTATTTAGTGGAGAATCAATGAAGTACGATATTTGACGACCTATCGCGCAAGCAAGTTTATTGGAAGGCGTAGTGGTACGAAAACGTACAATGTATTAGTTTATAAATAGACATATAATAACGATCACTATACACATCTTCACCAGATAGCAGTACATAAGTGAATGTCATCCGGAATAGCTCAGTTGGGAGAGCGTTAGACTGAAGTTGTTTACGCCACAGTCATCTAAAGGCCTCCGGTTTAATCCCGGGTTCCGGCATGAACGGAACAAGTCGGCGGTTGACAATTTTTTTCAGTCAGGTTAATAAGTATAATAAAGCTTTATTTTATGTAGACATTTTAAAATCCATTTTACTACAATTGGACATTTTTATTAAAATTAATGGATGCAACTTGGTGACAACGTTAATTAAAATTTCTTACATCACTTAAATATCTTATAAAAAATACATGTGTTTTTATATTAACAAATAAATGCAAACAACACATCTATTATCCATGTATTTTTATGGTTGTCTATCATGGGCCTATCCCTACCACATATAGAGCGCGAAGCGCGACACGTATTATTGATTGTAACAATGAGTTGCGTTAAAGGAAGCAGCCGCTTATCAAGGAGGAGCTGTGTCCCAGCAACCCGTTTCCCTAGAGTCAAGCACTCCTCGGAGTTTTTTTTTAAGAACCACATATAGAGCGCGAAGCGCGACACGTATTACTATCCAGGTGGTATGGGCCCTTTAGCATTATCCGACCATTACGTCATTATTGATTGTAACAATGAGTTGCGATAAAGGAAGCAGCCGCTTATCAAGGAGGAGCTGTGTCCCAGCAACCCATTTCCCTAGAGTCAAGCACTCCTCGGAGTTTTTTTTAAGAACCACATACAGAGCGCGAAGCGCGACACGTATTACTATCCAGGTTGTATGGGCCCTTTAGCATTATCCGACCATTACGTCCATAGTTATCTTCCTTAGAATTTGAGAAATTTTGAAATCCTTGTTTGAAGTCCAAAATTTTCATCCGATTGTTCCCAAACTTTCACAGTTTTTTTTATTAATGAGGACCCAACCCAAACTCTATATGAGCAATATCGGACCATAAGTCCAGAATTTTGTTTCTTTGAATTTAAAATAAAAGTGAAAAACTGCTTGGTTAGGTGATTATGTCAACATTTTTCATCAGATTCTTTCCAAACTTACAGTGTCTTCATATCAATGAGCATTTTTACCTCATTTTAAATGAGAAACATCCGGACAATAAGTCCAGAATTTTTTTCTATTAAATTTGACAAAATAAACAATTTCCACTTGTTTAAAAGATTTCACAACTTTCGTCTGAATCTTTCCAAACTTGTTAAGTGTTTTTATATCAGTATTACTCGAACCCTATTTAAAATGATGAATATTGGAGCAATAAATCTATTATGATCTTTTACTGAATTTCAAAGTATTGTGAAATGCAGCTTCTTTATACAATTTACAGTTGTCATTCAATTTTTTTTTTCAACCTTTTACAGTGTTTTCATATCAATGAGTACTCAACCCCTATCGTAAATGAGCAACGTAAGAATAAGTTCAGAATCATCTCCCCTTGAAGTTGAGAAAAATATGAAATTACGCTTACAAGATGAAGCAGATTTTTTAAAACCTGCACAGTTCTGTTCCATTAATGAAAACTGCACATGGATACCAGTAAAAAAAAAAAGGAAACCAATGTAAATAAAATGAACTATGAAATATTTGGGAGGTACAACACAAAATCATAGATAATGGTTATTTGGGGGTTATAACACAACATCATAAATAATGGTTATTTGGGAGTTATAACACAAAATCATAGATAATGGTTATACCAGTATCTTTTTCTATTTTGTTTAAAATAATCGGCCAATATATTAATATTTACTGTAGAAAAAAAATCGTTCCATGTATCTTCATTGAATGCCTTTTACACTGAAATTCCCGACGCCCTTTGATGCTTTGCATCAATACTTATCTTGTTTAGTCTTGTTTTACATTATGTCACACAATCTTCTTACCGGAAGAACATCATTCAGTCACTAACAAGAAGCAGAACGCACCACAGCAAAGTTATATGGCACACAGTACAGCCTTTAGAGAAAAAAAAAGAACTCACCTCGGTCATGTTCTTTTACAGAGTCACTTACCGAGCTTATACTAGCTGCGGGGGGTTGCGTACCAAGTGATTTGACCTTGAAAGGTCAGGGGTCAAGGTCAATATGCGTTGCTTGCACAGACTTTGATGATGAAGAGGGCGACGAGGCTGTGGAACTTCAGAAGCAGACGAGACATAAGGCTGCAGGTAGAGATTCGCATTTATATTGTCATGGATGCAAAGTTTCTGTTTATATTTGTTACTGAGACATGGGCTTTTAATAAATTTGCAGAGGAATAAAAGCAGATAGGGTGTCTGCCTAGCAACCAGAAGGATTTCATTCCCACAGTTGGAGCATTCTTGAGGTCTCCCATAAAGACACCTAGTTCTGGTTCTACCCAGCAAACGGACCCAAGAGCATTCCACTAAGCCTTAGGCTTTGGATTGAATTGCGCGTACAATAAATGTGTTTAAAGAAAAGAATTGGGGTGTGATTTGGAAAACATCTTTGTGGAGGAAACGTCTGGGCCAAGTATCATGAACATTCTCAATTTGTTCACATCAGACGATGAGATTATTGACTCAGCCGAGTATTGAGAATGTCAGTCAGGTCACGGACAATCTCAAATTTCAGCTTTAAGAATATTCACATATTCTTTCTCAAACTCCTGGTTGAGTCAGACTCAAAACTTAACAAAGCTTTGGTGGATGCCAAATTGTGCATGATGGTCAAACTCGTAAAAAAAAATGAAGAAAAAATGCAAAGTTGATTCAGAATATTGACTTAATTATGTTTTTGATACTAGGCCAATGCTGTACTTACTTGACGAAACCACTTTTCAATAGATTAAGTAAAGTAAAAAACTAATTGTAAAACTGTTGTGGTACAGAAACAGAGACAAAACTCACACCCCAGATGAAGCATATCCCGCAGTTTTAAATCATTTTGTGCATAAGTACTGTCATAATAGGATGTACAATGTATTACTCCTAGTTCTGTCTGTTTTTTCATACGACCATAATGATTGGATAATCAATTAGCTAGTAACCAATTGCGTAAGTAGAGACATTTCTAATCCTAACAGTTTGACTATAAATGGCCTCACTTGTCATGTGTCATGTGTACCCAACCAAAATGAAACTTTTATACCTGCTGAAGTGTCACAGTTACATAAGAGATTACAAACATAAATGCATGTAGATATTGAAAAAGTGATTATTACTTTGCAAATTGGACAAATTAATCGTAGTTGATTCAAATGACAAATTAAAAAACACACTGTTTAAACATAAGTGCAGACTAAGTTCAGCAGTTAATCCCATTTTTTATATCAGGGCCACAATTTTACAGTTACACAGTGACGACAATTAAGTGAGCATGAAATATTAAACTGAATAACTGTATATTGATTGAAATGACAGTGTTTGTACTCTTCATGAGTTTTACGATTTTCAAATGCATGTTTTTATGTATTGCAGAATTGAAGATCTCTGAGAAAACGGGGTTAAATGCATGTGCGTAAAGTGTAAAGTGTATCCCAGATAAGCCTATGGGCTTTTACAAATAGCAGTCCGTACAGGCTAACAGGGACAACACTTTCCGCTTTCATGATATTTTTCGCAAAATCCAGTGTTGGCAAAAAGTAGTGGCCCTGGATAGCATGTGTTTTACTGCACAGGCTAATCTGGAACAACACTTTACGCACATGCATTAAATCCCTTTTCACAGAGTGAGGCACATATATTTCAGAACTCAAGCGCCGGTTCGGACTGGTAACAGTGACGCGAGAATGGGTGTTGGACAGTCTGTGTTTGTTTGAAGTTCAACCGATAGAAGAATATAGCGTGACTTGCACTTGAATACAGAGTGATTCTCACTTGAATACGGTGGTAATTTCACTTGAATACAATCTTTTTCACTTGAATACAGCATGATGCTTATTTGAACAAGAAGTGACTGTCACAAGAGAATGGTACAAAGAAGAGAACGTTAATTCAAATGAAGATCTGATGTGGGATGAAATATGCTTCTCATGTCAATATCACAGGGAAAGGGAACTTAATAGAAGAAAACATAACAAAAACATGGAAAAGCTGCATCGTGAAGAGAATTATTATTCTTAAAGGCTCTATAAAGGTCACAAATCCAATTATTATGCATATCAACTGGTCTAATTTTTACCGGATTTCAATTACTCTTGCATAAAAACTGCTAATAACACAGCTCAGGTACAACGTTGTCAAGAATTATGGAAGATAAACCCGTTTCATAATTGGAAGAAATGTTTACATTTTTGCAACTAACGTGATGTGTAGCCTCAGAGCGTTGACATATGCTAAAAATAGCCGAAAGAAAATTCAATTTTAATTCTATTTTAACAACTTTTTACCAGCAGAAAGTTACTTATTAGATCACTACAAACGTTTTAACCATTTAGAAGAGACCTACTTTGTGAGTGATACCGGAAAACGTTAAAAGTCATCGTTATATTTTTGGTGACCTGAGTCACTTTCACTTTCTCTTTCGCGAGTAAACAGCGATGTAAATAAACTGATTATTTGTAAACACAATTGACTTGGAGGACACTTTATTTTGAGCTCAAAACAAGTTGTATTGCTCATTTTTTTATTATTATGTCCAATAGCATATATATATTGTTTTTTGATAACCTTTATAAATAAAATATAAAAAAAATATTTAAAAATCTGTAAATAATTACGTATCTTCAACTTTATAGAGCCTTTAAGGCTTTTTATAAAATAATCCTTGATTAAGTGTTCTGTGTCTAGAAACATTTCACAGTTTCTAATTCATTGCGATCAGATGTTGAGGACTAGTTTTGTATAGTTCTTAAGAAGAAACCTACATTGATATGCATATGTAGAAAAACTGGTATGTGTATACTGCTGTATAAATATGATAATGACTTTTATCTTAAATTATTAAATTAATTCATTTGCTGTCATGCTTGCTTTGAAAATTAATTTTATCATGTTTTAGTTTTGTAATTTTCTTGTTAAGATTATTATTTTAAATGTTTTCCAATTAAAACTATCTATTATTGTTTTACTAATATGACATATATGTTTGAATAATGAAATGCATAAGTTTTTCAAGAAAAAAAACTATTGTAAATTACACTTAAGCATACTTATCTGATACAAATAGATAAAGAACAATTTTGAAATTCATTTAAATAGAATCTGATTTTGTTAGTAAATCACGGTTTACATCAATGGTTCTGTGTCACGGTTTCACTATAAAAGTATTTTTATACGATTTTACGATGATTAAAGTAAGTGTGTTATAATGGCCTTTTGGTGGGCATATGGACGCATTAAACAGGGAGATGAATAACTTATGTTTGCACGTGAGCTTTGTAAAAAGTTTCTTTTTTTACCACGTGCTTTAAATTATGAAAAAAAGATATTTACGCAAACGTTATTCTAAAACCAGAAAGGTACTTGAGTGATGTCACTTGATGTTGCAACCTCATTTCCGAAAAATAACCTTTAACATGATTGGTCACACAAAAAAAAACAATTAAAAGGCTCTAAAAGCTTTATTTAATATCTCTAAGATAAGCATATTGTTCATGGTTATATTACATATAAAACAAGGTGTAGCATGCATACATGCCATAATTTTTCAGACCAATTCCGGGACATTGAGTTAAATTGTCCGGGACTTTTGCCGATTTTCCGGGACATGTATAAAATGTAGCGATATTTATATACATGTGCATTTTTGGTACGTTTTATTTGTTTCGCATCGTTAATTGCAAAAGTTCGAAAGCCTATCCGAAATACACTTGATCTATTAACGTCAAATTAAACATTACTACTTCCGTTACTAGATACAAGCCACGTGTTTTCAGTGTAAGCGTTCTAAACATAGATGGTGACGTCACTGCGTTATTGTTAAGACCGGTGTGTAACGCGTAGTTGTTGATACGCCTTTATTCATTTATAACATTTATATAATAAAAAATACAACAATACAGTGCCGTTAGATCGTCAACTCAAATCAATTCACAATACATACAACCGATCATAATTAATATTTTACTCAGCGATGTTGGACTTAAGATGTGTGAACAACTATCCTTTGCCCTTACGCAGCGGGAAATAATGACGTAGTAGATTAAAGACAATTAACAACCGCATTAAACAATGCCGCCTTTTCGGTTTGACCGCGAACGTGAGACAATCGATATGATAACAGGACCCCTGTTAATTGATCGATTTTGACACGTAGCGTAGTCTGCCTATTCGGGTAGGTATTGTCATGGAGACGCTGCAGATATACACAGATTCGAGGTGCAGTTAAGCCTAAGATAAGGTAAATGTATATATGGATTTTGTAAATTCCGGGACATTTGACAGATTTCCGGGACAGCGGGACAAGTTCTTCATTTCCGGGACTGTCCCGGACAATCCGGGACGTATGGCATGTATGGTAGCATGTGATTAAATGTATAAAGTACAAACAAGCCATATTGTCATAGTTGTTGTCATAATCTTAGTTAAATAGGATGAATGTTAATAAATATACAGAAAATTGAATAAATACTATTTAAATGCTGAATGACTTTGTTACTTAAAGAAGAAAATGATCGAGCTCCAATCTGAAGTTGAGAAGTCCGTTCAAACATTCACAAGTCGTTTCACCAACAATGTTTTCAACTTAGTAATGACGACTTTGATAATTTTCCCATCCACCTCTTGAACAATCTCTAACAAGTTCTTTAAAGAAGGAATCAAGGTGTACATATTCATTAAAATATATCTTTTTCGAGTTAGAGAGCACTTGGTAACTCAAAGAGAAAGAGACTTAACAATATTTAAATACCACTATGAGGTGGAATTTATGCACACGAGTGAAACGATTAAAATAAACAAATTGATTTACATGTATTTTCAAAACTATGAAGAGCATAGTAACTTAGTGCGAGTTTTACTTTCGTTAATGATACTCTGTCCACTTATAAAGGTTCGAGGTAATTCCTCTCGAAATCTTAAGAGTTATGCTCAAGGAATGAAAAAAGTATGAGCAATTTAAATATTATTTCAAAGTAAAGTGACAGATGACAACTGGTCTGAAAAAGTAAATGTTAACCAACTGACCCAAGGACGAACTGGGTACCCCCGAAAAATCGCGTCCTTAACAGCATATTTATGGACTACCAAATTCACTTCCTCCTTCAGCAGACATTTATTTTAATGTTTAATATTGATTCTTCTTGATTTTGAGTGTTAATCAATAGTCGGTAAAACGAAATGCGAACCCATCAAAGGTACAGTGAGACCGATTGCTCGAGATAATATTTCACAGCAAATCGACAACTGCTTTTTTCAAGGAATATGGCAATTTTGATAAATGCATTAAATAAAAGCAAGCTATCTTATACAAATACATTATTTATTTCACCTTTCACAGTTATCTTTAAACCTAATCAATGCACCGCGCTACACAGACAGCCAATATTTATCAAACGTCAAGCAGAGAATCTAACGTTTAAGATGTAATAAAATCATCTCAACAAGTGCATGTCTGATGTTTTCAATTTATCAAACTTCGAGAGTACATGCTGCTCTTTACCATGTCCGTTAAGATTGTAAAACAAATAAGTATTGAATGATTTCGTAAAATATTGCGATAAGGATTTAAATATGAAATCCAAAAACGTTTTAAATTCAGAAGAACGTTTTTCTTTTGTTTTAGAGTATTATATACGCGTACATGTATTAAGATTTTTACGAAATGCAGATGATACTCTATTTTTACTTATTTTTAATGGTTAACGTGTAAACATTTGTAATGTGTCAAGTTTAATTTGAAAAAAATGAAATTGTACTTACATAATATACAATTGCCAATATTATATAAAATATTGAAATTGTCTTTATGTTCTTTATTTCTCAAATCACAAAACTTTTTAAACATAAAGACAAAACTAATGTTCATGTAAAAGTTTTACAAAAATGGTGGTTATACTTAACAAATCGATATTTAAACTACATGTACTGGTGCATTAAGATTAACAACATCACTAGCCCTTTCGACTGTTTTGTTATTTTATATCACAGCTCCAAACAACGCAGTAAAAAGTGATACCACTTTGATAAACAAATATCCTATACTTTCGTGAAACAAGAGACGTTGTCTGTTCGTTCAAAACTCATTACGCTACATTTGCAGGTAACAGATCAAAATTGTGTGACATTAATGTCCGTCAAATTGACATCCGCGCTTTCCTTCACCACTCTTATCTGCTGATTGCGATCCAATTTAAGAAATCCAACTGTACGAGATTTTGTGGTAAGAATCATAGCATTTTTGCCCTCCACAAAATGGCAGGCCAAAATGTTCTCATCCAAATCTTCTAACTCAATTGGGTCTCCCGTAGGCGTCCCATCCTCACATGATACGGGAATAAGCTGATCTCCGCTTATAATATATAGTGTGTCTTTTGTGAGGCACACGTTCGTCGGACGAAATTCCTCGCCATCATATGTTTTTTCCCAAACCACTTCTTTTTTGTCGATGCTCTGACATTCCAATTGCTTTTTGCGCGAGTCTAATACGAAAAGCAGACGTTTATGGAAGTCGTATGCTGCGCGAATGCCTTCCCAGTTCCCATCACGTTTTTTAAATACATGCTTGGATTCTATCTCTCCAGCTGCAGTCAGTACATAAAGTGTACCATTACATGCCACGGCGTATTTTTCGTTTAAAATGTCATACCAGGCACCTAAGAACTGATTTTGAATTTCGTTTGGCAATGCATTGGCGTAGTTTAATTTTATTGCCGTATCACTTATAAAATAACACCTCATTTTGCACGCTTTTCCTTCGACAAACAGTGTTGTCACCCGTTCTGACGAAACCCTAATCAGTGCCAGAGGCTGTTCTTTGATTTGGTGGACGACTTTAACGCACCCGTCTGTGCCCGTTAGAACAAGCGTCTGTTCAAATTCATCATAAACTATGATTCCGTTCTTTACATCCGTTACCCACTTGAAAGACACTTTCTGTTGAAAGTCATTATTTTTATACAAAACAATAGTTGTTTTATTGTTTGGGATTTCAAGAGTTGTGAATGTTACATCGCTATAAACACCCAAATTGTCATCCACTTCTGAACTATATGATGGATTTTGTATTATTGTGTTCTTATGTATTTGTTCTTGTATATCGTTTATCTTTAGGTTGTGTATTATTTCATACCCTTCGGCATTAGCTGCTTCTAATGGACTTTCATAATCGGCAGTCTGGTCTTCCATTGCATATTTGCTTCCAAAACATGAACAACACATTGACCTCTTTTTATCTGGACGAATCGAAAGAGATATATTTCTTTTTTCGTCTGTGACGACAGGAACGTTGGTATGTGTGCCTGTGTCAGCTCTTTGCACTTCGGTATTTGCAGCAATTTTGTACTGTGTACCCATGTTAACCTTTGGCATCTTTGTATCTACAGATAGGTTGCTATGTTTTTCTGTGTTACTGGTGGGCACCTCAAAATGGCTAATTGCCTCATAATATTCAAATTCTCCAAAAATTACTTTTCCGATTTCCTTCAACTCATCTATACGTTCCTTGACGTCTGTGACGGTAAATCCGCATTCCAACATGTTGACATTCATATGATGATCTTTGTCATCCAGTAATTTGACAATATTCTGAAAATCTGACTCCGCATATTGATCTTGTGTCGCTAAATCTAAGTTTGTCTCAAGTTTTGACTTTGAAGCCTTAACCTCTTTGATAAAATTATTGTACGTACTTTCTATAATATCTGCTTGTGTGTCGACCATCTGGATCGAGTTTCGAGCAGATTCATTTAATTTATGTATCATTGCATTCATACTTTCATTGATCTTGCCCTTTACTACTTGCCTTTGTCTTCGTATTTCATTTACGTGGCGGTCTACCCTAGAAAGGCTGCAGTCAACTTTTTGGATTATTTTCAAAGCGTCAATGAAATATTGTTCATTATCTGTAAATTGTTTTGAAAACGATTTCATTTGGCAATTTCCGGAGTGGGTTTCCTCGATAAGACAGTCTGTACACAACAGCTTTTTGTGTGTGAAACACACAGCAACGAAAGACTGTTGATGAGAGCTGCATACTGTAGTGTCACTTTTATTGGTTTCCATTTCCTCTTAATTGAAGTGATCAGCAAACATCATGGCTTCTTCCTATGACAAAATGACACCCGAAGTCAGCCCCGATTTTGATAGCATTTATTTTAACGCAAACATAGTACTAGTATGAGCCACGTCATGCAAAAGAGGGTCTTATGCCATACGAAGCCAACGAAGCTCCAGTCCAGCTTATGCATTCAGCCAGTCTGGCAAGAACTACCATTTCGACTTCAAAGTCGAGCATGGTTTCGTGGTATCATTAGTTGACATAAGCTGACATGTGGCATAAGGCGCTCATCGTGTCAGAACACTTTTCTCTATGAACCAATTCACAAGATAACATAATTATATACGTTGGGTTTATCATATTTGTGTGACACGAATTCGTCAAAGATGTTGTTTAAGTAACAACGCATTTTACCTCAGAATATATCAAAATAATGTTTCGTCTTCAGCAAAAAAACTATAATTAATTATTTGAATTTGGATGTTAAATTATATACATCATTCTCATATTCAAATGACATTACTTGAAAGCTACTATTCTAGGAAAAAAGAAAGAAAAATACCTCAAATCGTTTGCACCATTAATCTGTCCATTCCACTTGCAAGCATATTTTTATTCTTTCACAAACTCGAAAAAAACGAAAACGACACAATTCAATCAGCAGTGGGACACAATTGCTTATCGCTGCAAGCTTAACGGTATTTGTTCTGTAAATATGTGGAGATGATAAAGGGCACATTTAAGATACCTTTTATAAATAATCTTTAAACTTCCTGTTAATATTGAATGCAGATAGGATTGCTTCCAAGATTGTTTTAAAATTAAAGGCGTGAATACTGCTGATGACTGGCGAAGATAACGATGATTGTGGTGGTTCTTTTGATAACTTATAAAGCTGCAATAAAGTTAAAAGGTTACTGTTTTTCTTTTCAAATATTTCGTAGAAATAAGTATATTATTCAATTGAATGTCGTAGGAATGTATCCATCCTCTATTCTCCAAAGCCTGTTCAAACCTGTGCCCAATTCTTCATTCTTGAAGCCTAAGAGCTGAAGTATATTAAGTCGAATTAAACCTGAACATATCTTTTGGGGCTTAATTGTTTCACTGTTAACACGTTTCTTCAGTGTTAATACGTTTTATTTTGCTTCATATTATATCATGTTATGTTCTATTATACACATAGAGTATAACTTCGGATGCACCAGCTGAAGAGAAAACCCTTATTATACATTATGCGGTCCTTTATTTTAGTCAAGGAAACCACTGCCAAACAGCGAGACACAAACAAATGCACTCGACAACACACACATGTACATAACAAAAGCACAAACATCAACAAAACTGGGGTTACCTTTGAACAGTCACTGCAAAAAAGGGTGGTTAAGCGGTTTTAAGGAGCTTCAAACTTTACACTTGGAAAAGAATTATCCATCAAACATATAAGTGTACATGTGTATATAAACAAATCCTTGTATCATCACAATTCAATTTTAGTAGCAATTAAAGTGAATACTTTTTAAAATAATTATTTCCTACTCAATGGTTATATACAGACCAGAGCACAATAACTGTTACTTACTGAGGGACAGTGAAATAACACCAGTATCGACTGCATCTCGTCTTTTGAAAAGCGTAACAGACAAAGTTAGAAGGGGTAATCACGATAGTCAAGATGGCGACGTACATGCCGAGACAGGTATTTTTGCCGTTTTATACCCTTTATTACTTTTATTATAATTTTTTGAATACCGCTCAATCTCCAGCCATGTCAGCAAGAAAGTTATTACCGCTTATCTCGTTTTAATATTCGCTCCAAATCTCGACTTCACTCACTACAAATTTGTTCGCGGGATCTTGTTTGTGCTGGTTGAACAAGTTTTTTTAGGCCATACCAGTATGCTAAGTAAGGTAAGGTTCAATAGATTTAAATCGCTTCATCGTAACGGTTTTTAATATATTTATGTCAGTATCAGTTAAATATTGCTTTAAATGTGTATTATTAGAACGTAGACTAGAACTTTGTTCTTATACTTTGAATGATCTTGATCTAAAAATTAAAAATTCTGTTCAGTATTGAACACTTAAAAACAAATGATACAAATAATCGCAACTAATTCATGATTTGTTCCAAGTTAAAGTGACTGTTTTATGTGTACAGAAACTCTTTAAATTGAGAACGTAACTAAGAAACCTTCAAAAAGGCTGCTAGTTACATACAAGCTATTTTTATTTAGACAAAAATAATTTACCTACAGTAAGCATACACAAGTATATAGGGTATTCGAAAACAATAATAAAACATAACATTAGGTACATTAAAAATATCAAACAAAACAAAATGAAAATCAACAAAAGGACAAACAAGTCTATGCAAATCACATCTAACAATTATTAAATACATTTTATTTATGAAAAAACACACTACCATAACATAAAAAGTCAAGACACAGACTAACCAATACGGTAACAGAAACAGAATAACAATTCAGCAGAAGGCAAGACAAATCCGAGCATCCGAGATGCACTTTGCATGTCTTCTGCAAAAGAGTTTACCGATGTAAGCTGCTCTCTCCAATTACGAAGTTGATATTACGAAGTTTCTATACCAGTGCTTCAGCAGGAACGTTCTTTTGAAGTTGAACTGAAAAACTCTGGGAACTCCTTTGATTTTAAATTCAAAGGTTTGTTGAACTTTAAAATTATTCATTTTACCCTTATAATGAAAGGCTTCCTCCCAACACTAGCAGCAGATTGTATTATGATATTTGTTGCAAACTACTCTCAAACACTGTTAACCGTATAATGTACGTACTATTATTAGTTGAGTCGACTCATAAAAACATTGGAATCCATTTCTTACAACACAATGCTCCAACAGCTCGTTGCCATGTAATAAAGACTATCTAAATGGAGACAAATCCCAGGGTCAGGGAAGCATCGCGGTCTTTTGAGATAGAGGTGACGACGGCAAGCTGCTCTTCCTCTATGAAACAAATGCCATGAATATCCCTGAGCAATGTCTCAGTGGGAATTTTCTTTTTCGTTTCCCCGTCGTTCTTCGAGAAAATGAATATGCACGATGGGCTAGTGACAAGGAGCAAGTTTCCACGAAGTGTCATCTCTCTTGGACAGAAATCGCCGTCAGAGCATTTTTGAGCCCAGTCAAGTATTTTGGTGTCACAGGCTACACATTTCATGGATTTCTTTTCAATGTTCATGCAAAAAAGTTTATTTGCGTCAAAGCTGTACGTTGTTCGGATCATGTTAAAGTCGTATGGCTGTGTTTGTTTGTATAGTAGTACACTAGCATCCTTTTCACCAGAGTCTTTGACAAATATCACCTTCATTTCAGCATTCTTGTCCAGGCCACTGACAGCAAACTGTTTAGTCTGGCAGTTATAATTGAAGCCTGTCATATATGGGATCTCATTTTTTAACCCTTCAATCTTTTTCTTGCTTGGTATGAAATTATCTGATGACGTTCCATACATTTGGATTTTCTTTCCGTTGAAAATTGCAAAACAGCCGTCTTGCATACAAACTAGTCTTTGAGCTCCACGCACATCTTTGGAACATTTTACCTGCCCACTGAAATCAGCCATGACAATGATGTTACCTGTTTTGTCCAGTAAAATAATATTGTGTAAGTCAGTGATAACTACTTCTGTAAAGCTTACTGCCTTTGGCAATGACATCTTTTTACCGCTTTCAAGTTTAACCGTTTTGTCTTTGAGTTTCTCAAAGTCAGGTTTTGGAATGTCCTGTAAATCTTTTGATATTGTACGAAGTTTATTTTTTTCTTTAATTCCCATATTCCGTACATCAGACTTTCCAACAGTAGGAAGTGCTGGAAAATCTGTCATGTCTTGTGTAGCATCAGTTGGTAAAAGTTTGGCATGTTCATTGCTACCTCTATCCAGATCCTTGGATTTTTGTCTTGGTTTTGGCTTTGGACCAATTACTGGAGGAGTTTCCGTCGTGCTTGTAATGTGTATTCCGGATGTGTTTACAATATCAGAAACAACGTTAGATTGCAAACTTTGTGCAACAACTGCTGACACAGTTTGTTCTGTATATGACTTTGGGCGTAAGTAGTCATCAGAGGAAGACACCGTGGAATCTATGTCAAAAAACTCAATTTTTCCCAAACTCTTTGTATTGCAATCAAGTATCACATATGGAGAAAAATATCCTCGAACTGCAGATGGACAAATTTCAGGTATGAGTGTCTCTTCCTTCCTGCGTAGTTCTTGTAGCTCGTCATCATGCGTTCCATGGCTTATATCATCCAACTTCTCAATGTTGGTTTTGACATGCAGTTCTATTTCTTCAATTTGTTTCATCTCAAACAAATCACGGTCGTGGAGAATCTTTGCTTGCTCCTCCAGATCTTTCAGGCTGTCCTTCTTTATGTCTTGCAATTTCTGTACCAGTTCCTGAAAATGTTTTTCAACTTCATCCTTCAAATCTTCTCGCTTCTTACCAACTTGTGTTGTATGTTGAGCTACTGCAAGCTTTTTATCAACCAGTCCACGTCTTAAGAGTATGAGTTCATACTGGTATTTTTCACTGGGGAGTAGTTTTTCGATTCCTTTTATGATGCAGTCATGGAGTTTATGTTTCTGTTCAAGAACGCAATCAAGGCACATGAGTTGATGATGTTTCAGACACATCACCGTGGCCTCTTCATTGGAATGAAGATCACATATTGATTTTCTTGATTTTGATGTTGCCATTTTATTTGATGCACTTACAAGTTTAAGTCAATGAATTATAACATTCAATCATTCAAACATGTATGAACATATTCCTCTCTGGTCCATTAAAACACGCTTTCTCTTATCTAACGATTAAATCTGTGGCTGCGGTATGCATTTGCGTAGTTTTTAGATAACACCTTTATTTAATCAATATATTTGTCGGATATGTCAACATAAACTGGCAAACATTTTATGTTGAAATACCATTTATTTATACATTTACAACAATTTCATGGAGTACGTGAATTATTAATTGCCAAATGCTTTCAAAATAACCACACTGGATAAACATGAGTCTGAAAAGAAAAAAAAACATAGTCAATAGTCAAACAGATTATCTTAATTAATTCTATCATGATATCCAAAAAAGTACAGTAAATTATACATGTAAATACATTTGTTAAAATATTTGTCAGATCATGTTACACTCAATAGTATGTTAACATCATCATTTAACAGTGTCGAATTATAATAACTGTCAATCTGAAGACAGCTATCAAACTTCTCTGGTAAAACCATGGATACTGACTTCTTATGTTTTAGTACTTCAAATTCGTGTTATTGGCTTATAAATAATAAGTTTAAAGTTTCTGCGCATACAGATCAAATACAGATGGTGTAAATGTTTATGTATGCTTTAAATTCTATACAATTTGTATTTTAGTATTGAAGTCATTACATGATTAGATATTTGTTTTTAATGACTCTTATATAAATGTTAACTTGCAATATATTATAATTTAAATGAAATAAATGGGAAGTCAAGGCTCTGTCAAATAACTGAGCATATAAATTTGGGTAAAATAATGTAAAAATGCAAAGTGAAATGCTTCAAAGCCCTTATTCATAAATTTACTTTACATAAACATAGCATAGCAAGTAGATTTCATGAATCTACACATGTTTTAAAAGGAATCCAATTTAACAAAACATTTACAACGAAAACACATTTTTTATTTGTTCAAAAGGCATTTTGAGTTTTATTTTTTACTTATTGCATGAAATTGATGTAAACAAACACGTGAAAATCTACATAATTAAGTCAATTTACATACCTAACCAAGTTCCCATATAAAAGAACGAGCGAGTAATATTTCTCAATACCAAACAGAGGCATTCTGCTATCTTTGATTTAGTTTAAACTTGTTTTTTATAACTTCCTCTTTTAAGTTTATAAGTTTAATAATCGAGCTAATGTTCAACTCTACCACTAAATTCGGCAGCAATTAATTAAAATTAAATTCGTAACCAATTATTTTCTAAACTCCGTATTAAGTGAATTTGAATAAGGCATCATATATTAAATGGGCATAATTTTGGTGAATTTCAAAAAGAAAGTGTTCATTTCATGTTATGAATGTTGTTTTGTATTTTTAACTCTGTCTATACTTTTAGTATAATACGCACGTTTTAGTAAAACGGATTTTTTTATCATTTTAACGTTATTTTTAAACCGTGTTTATGCATATATTGAAACGGTTTCATTTTGTATTATTAACAAGAAATATCTTTAAAAAAGATATACGGCGTTGATTGTGGTTTGAGTTCGTGAAAGGTAGAGTTCAAAAAATGAGACCAAGGATAGCGAATGTCTTTTTCTGTGCAGTTCTTAGCTGGATCACACGCAATACGTGATGTTACGCGGAGTTTTCGCGGCTTATTTTACATAATTACATTTTGCTGGTCATAAACCTATAGATACAAAACAGAAAACCAAATGAAGAATGGAAGTGAAATTTAAACATATGAGTCAACCGGCCACACGCGAAGTATCCGTACATATTTTAAATATTTATACGCGCGTTCTTCGAACAAACCTGTTTTAGTGGTTTGCAGGGCATTGCTTTTTGATTCGATTATTAACAGCAGTATCGAGAATCATCGCGCTCATGCTTATTACATTAGGCAATATAGTGGAATAATTCTTGTTAAATTAATTAAAAATAATATTTATCATGGTATTGTTGAAAACACATAGAGAATCTATTATTGACATACCATAATTATATCGCTGAATATCTTCATTTAATATATTTTGTGGTCTAAAGAAAATCTCAGTTCACCTAGTTCACGGATAGGGTCTATATTATATAACAAACTGGCCACGAACTCAGCTCAGCACATAAGCGTCTTCGGACTCAGCGATGACCTGTAAATAAACCCTGATAACTCGCGGGTTGAAATGCAATGCATTAAAGTGAGGCCACGCTTCCACTGCTTTTTATACTTTTACATGTTAACATGTTGATAGGAATATGAAAGTCAGTACTAACATGAGAACATAACCTTTAAGTAAAAACGCTGTTGCCTCTGAAAATAAAAGGTGGACGCACAAACTGTATTGATGTCGAGATTGAGTGTAAAATTGTTCTATCTATTAAGCCTTTTCATTAGAGATAAAATTGTTTCATGCTGAACACGCAGTAAAACAGTGTTACAAAGACGCGGACATGTTTCCAATGTTCTGATGGTATGCTCATATCAGCCTATGGGATAACTGAAGTGTATTCATTCTGAACAAGCCGCGGGAAATTTTATTTGAATTTTATTGGACAGTTACAGAGGTCAGGTAAGGTGAAAAGCTGGTTTGTATTCGAGAAAAAAAAACTACGTCATACACCTCCTTTAAAGTCCTTTAATTTGTTTAAATTTATCGCCACCAAATATAACGATATTTATTCGTCGAGCGTTATCTTCACGTTATTAAATACAGACCAATATATTAATCTCGAGTTTGAGTTTAACACGTATTATATCTAGATACTTGTAAAATAATATAAAAGCTTATGCTATACTATTGGAATAAATGGGTTACTATAATTATTATACTATAGTAACAGATCTTTACTTTACTTCACTTTACATAAATCATCGTTTACCTTACTGACATGTGTTGTTCGTCCGGCGACTCGACGAAGAACACTCTAGTCATCTTAACCCGTTGCTTGGAATGGGTTTGTCTGTGTGGGCGCAGGTGGCTGCTTAAGCCGATTCTGGCACGGACTGTTCCTGTACAAAGAGGAAATGGGATGAGCGTGACGCGTCCAGGAGAGCTAGAAGGGGTGATGGAGGTTTCGTGCCACTTACATCCGTGTAGGGAGGGAGGGCAGGTTTGGTCCCACCCTATTCCACATAAATATCAGTGGCACGAAACTGCAGTGGGACAAAACCTCCACAAACCAGTCGGCAGCACGGGTATCTCGGGCTTGCCTCTTCTTCTTTGTGGCAGTTGTTCTGTTAGCCCCATGCACCTTGGTGATTTTGTAAATTGAAGCACGCAATGTGGTGCGATCTATTGTGGATTGTCCGGGTTGATTGCAAAAGCTTTTAGTGAGGCTTTGATAGTGTCTTTGAAACGTTCCGTTTGCTCACCGTGGAACCGCTGAAAATGCTGCAGCTCGCCATAAAAAAGTATTTCGGACAGCCTCTCGTCAGACATACGGGCTAGGTGCTCTGCCCAGTGAAGTTGGGACTGCGTCAAAATGGTGAAGATGCTTGGGAAAACCTGCCTAAGCCAAAATCTCTGTGTCTGGAGTTTTATTCGCCATTTGATGCTGAGTATCTTCCTGCGACTTGTTTAGTGAAAATTGTTCCGTTTCTTGACATGGTCTTGATACACTGTCCATGTTTCAGATACATAGAGCAGCGTAGGAAGCACCGCGCTGTATACTTTGAGCTTGGTCCGGCTAGTGTTGTCTCTTCTGTTTCAAATATTCAGGTATAGTCTGTCGAAGGTGGAGCTGACTCTGGCTATGTGGATGTCCAATTTATTATTAATGGTGACATTGTGTGAGAGTGTCAGGAATTCATTCTTTTTGTGCGGATCAAAAAGTTGTGCATGCGCTAAAACATGTCAACACAGCGTAACATATCGGCTTCTGAGACAGCGTTTAGACAAAGTCATCAGCAAACAGCAGATTTCTGATGATGTCTGTCTTTAAATTGGATTTTGTCTGGACCCTCCGAAGGTTGAACAATTTTGCAATCTGTGCGGTATCTCAGGTTGACACCTGTTTGTATATTTACTAATAATAAGAAGATTGTATTTCGAACTATATGTAAACATATAAATATACGAACGCGAAGACCTATTTACAATTACAAGTCCAGTGTTACCTTCCGTTGAAAACGTTTGATGCTATAAACATATTTATAGATCTTTGAGCTATGCTCTGAACTTGTCACGTCAAATATCTACAAATTTATTATGTATAGATCGTGAGAGTAAAATGACGGAAACGCGATTATGCCACTCTTTGTTTATTTATAGATCTTCATTCATGCATGTAAATTACGGTTTTTATATTACCGCAAATCAGGACGACGTCTCGCAGTCGGTTGCGTGTTTAGCATAGGGTAAAAATGCCCGGATGTAGTAGGATTTTGGCAGAAGATATAGATAAGATATTTAACGTAGGAATTTCTAAATTTTACAATTTTTCACTTAGAACCTTTTTTTCAAAGATTTTCTTCTGAGAATTTGTCTAAGATAATTTTTAGTGAAATTTCCTACGACCATTTTTATTGAAAAAAACAACTTCTTAGACGATAAAACAAAGTTCGTTCGTAAAACAATTGTTTAAGTGGCAAATGCTAAATAACGTTTACAACAGGTAATATGTTTCGAAACGGGTCATGCAAGTTGCGTGGCGCAGTGGTACCGCATCCGCTTACGAATCCTGAATATACTGGTTAATTACCGGCGATATCAGTGTTGTTTTTGCTCAACTATAAATATTCGTGAAGTCTATTAAAAACTTTGAATATTTTCGAGCCATCGTCATATCTAATGACATTTGAAAAAAAACAATTCCAAAATCTTTTAACAATTCTTTTTTTAACGTGGATTAGAACGAGATATTGATTATATAATCATAGTTCCACTTGTTTCATATATGCCATCATTCCAATAAATATCTTCCTTTTTTTTTTGTGCTATTATTTTGCATACTCAGTAGTGTGTTTTTACAAAGTGAATTTCGTCGTATTTGATTTTGAGATAGCATACTTTTACAATGTATTTATTCATGTGGTAAGTTACTTTAATAGTTTTAACGGATAAATTATTGTCTTGTTTCTTGCAGAAGACTGTCGAGTTTTTTTTCAGGGCTGTAATATCGTTAAACCTTGTGACGGTAAACATACGCCTTTGGGCGGCAAGAGAGGGGTCAAATTACAGTATTTTGATATTTATCTGTAAATTATGTTGCATATTATTTTAAAATGTTTTAGTAATTTGAATAAGGATTAAAAACTTTAGAATGCTCACTCCAAAAACAGCATGCATGTAAGATTTTGAGTATGTAACGAATTATGTTAATGGGGTCTTTCACGTTTTGGTAAATTGACAAAATTAAAAAAATAAGTTGTTTCAGATTCGCACATTTTCGTTTTAGTTATGATATTTGTAAGGAAACAGTAATACTGAACATTTACCAAGCTCTAAAATAACCATTATATGCATCTTTTGAGGATTTAAAAGCCTGAAAAATATAAAGCGTTTCAACGCGAAACAATTAAATAATTTGTTTATTATTTTATTGGAGTTTTTGTTGTTGACGTTTTTTTTAACTACAAGTATTGCTTATATAAAGAATAAAATACAACCCTCACTGTATGAGCACGGATGGTCGAGTTGCCTTAGTGGTGGACTTTTTACTCCAGGACTCTAGGGGGCGGTGGTTCGAGCCCTGTTGAGGTTTACTTATTTTTTTATTTATTTTTTACTGGAGCTTATTAGATCCAATGTTTACATTTATCAATATAAAGCAATTAATGACAAACTTCAATACATGACAAAATCTGTGAAAAGGCCCCTTTAACATTTACTTAAGCAGAAACTTCCCTACGGTATATCTTGCCAATGGACTTTCAACGCCGTCGGCGCTCGCGTTCTTGTAAATACCAACTTTTATATTCGGTGGCATGTAACCCTTAACGGTCCGTTGTTATAATATTATCATTTCCGGGTGACCTACTCACTCTGTTCGCCATATTTGTGAGGATTGGTGTAAAGTGAGTCATTTTGCATAAACAAAGGTAGCTTTTGTACGGTCAAGATCATTGTTTAAATAAAGTTAATATATTGATTGTGCGTAAACCATATAATTCGTTTTCCGCTACTGGGATTTAAAGTTTCATTTTGTGTTAGTGGCGGAGGCTTTAAATTGACAATTTTGACAGTTTATTTGCAGGTAACCAGAAATATTTTGTTAACATGAACCTATGTTTAAAATCAGTAATTGATGTCAAATGAGTGCAGAAATACTATTTAGGCTTATAGAAAGCTTTTTATGTTTGTTTAAATAGATTACACCGAATATTTGTTAATGTTGTTTTTTTGCAAACTTATGATCAGAAAATTCATGCAGAATGTTTACATTAATTTTTTAATTTCAATAAGTACCGATACATTGCCTTTTTAACCAGGTTTTCCGAAGGAAAAAACTGGTTATTAGATTGGCGAATGCGGGCGGGCTGGCTGGCGGGCTGGCGGAACAAGCTTGTCCGGGCCATAACTTTGTCGTTCATTGTGAGATTTTAAAATCATTTGGCACATTTGTTAACCATCATTAGACGGTGTGTCGCGCGAAAAAATTACGTCAATATCTCCAAGGTCAAGGTCACACTTTGAGTTCAAAGGTAAAAAATAGCCATAAATGAGCTTGTCTGGGCTATAACTATGTCATTCATTATGAGATTTTAAAATCATTTGGCACATTTGTTCACCATCATGGGACGGTGTGTCGCACAAAAGAATCACGTCAATATCTCCAATGTCAAGGTCGCCCCGACTAAAAATATATTTATTTTAAAACAAACTTACAAAGGGGGTTAATTTTGTTTGTTCATTTCAAAAGTTCAGTTAGAGTTGTCTCCCTTTATCAGATTTTTTTTCACAATGAAAACCTGGTTTTGTGACAATTTTGTCCCTTGTTTCCTGTATATTGAGCCACTAGTTCTTAACAGCTTAAGAGTTAACTTGACTTTTTCACTGAAAGAGAACATTTTCAACGCAAGTGAGGCATAATGTGAAAATACTGAGCTTGCCTAAAGTAGGGGATTGAACCCACGACCTCCAGAGTGGTAGTCAGACACTTTAACCACATCGTTAAAAAGCTAGCCCAACAGCAAAGCTGTTAGAAGTGACCTTATTTTACTACACTCCTCCCCCTTTAAATGTTTCAAGGCCCAGACACGCCCACTACAGCATGTCTTGCATCCACATGGCCCTCCCAGAAACCATTAATTAAACAGCTCAGACCCATTCCGGCATTCACAGTTCTTTTTTGCCTCGTCGCCATTAATGTGAAAATACTGAGCTCAAGCCTGGGATTGAACCCATGACCTCCAGAGTGGTAGTCAGACACTTAAACCATGTTGCTAAATAGCTAGCCCAACAGCCTTGCTGTTGGAAATGAGCTTATTGATATAACAAAATACATTATTCAATTTTAGTATTTTCAAATGCGTATAATTAAACATGTTAACGGAAATCATTTCCAGATTTTATTATTCACAGAAAGTTTAAAAAAGTCTACCAACAAATAAACATTTCTGGTGTTTTTCGTGTACAGATGAAAATCATGCGAAAATTAGACTTCATGTACAACATCACGTCATTCTTCCTCGGGGAATGCGTGGACTTAAGTATTTGATTGCTGAATTAAAACTCCGTAGCGCAGAGGTCACTAATATTATTGTATACAGCTTCACGTGGGGTCGGCATGTATTCGGCTGCCTGAACACTGATTGGCTGATGCGCTTACTAAGAAGAATTTGATTGACAGCTGGAAAAATCAATATTGGCCACTCGCTAGTGCTGCAACAATATACCGGTATATCGGTATATATCGCAATCCGCAATCCGCATATTGTATTGCGATACGATTTTCATCATACCGGTACGAAAATTTTACAAAAATTCATTCACATTTCGTCCAGAAAAGCCATCCGAAATAATGATAACGAGGTAAACAAAACAAAGCAGTGTAAATATTTTTTTCGTTAAAAAAGCATTCTGAAAAGTATATTATACGGAGTAACGTTGTTACATCGGAGCATTCGTTCGATGCTTTTGAACAGATTATCGTTGAATTAATTGCGAACAGCTGTAAATGTTTCGTTCGATTCTGAATTGAGCATTATTAAATTTGTAATCCAAATTTCGGAAATACGCTTCAAAATTTTAATGCTAATGCGACATTAAAAAATTACAGCGTCAAATAAAAAGTGCTTTATCCTTTGTCTCAATAAAAGCGCGCGAAAATTATACAGACATGCAGGACGTCGCATGGAAAGTATGGGCGTATTTTGTGTTGTATAAAAATGGGAACATCACGTCAGGTGAATTACGCGTGTTCAGTGGAAAAAAACCGCCCGAGTTGGACGTTATTTCATCACATCTTTAAATAGTAACAAATGCCAAAATGTATTTGATACTTAAGAAAAGTTGCGAATGTTTGTGTTTCTTGTTATTCTTGAGCACATTTACCGGTATATAGTTAATATTTACCAACATTTGCTTTAAAACTGGAATATACGGGATTATCGGGTAATTGGCAAGTTATAATTTTGGTACAAGTTAGCAATATATTGCGATATATTGCAATACGGGTTTTTGAACTGACAATATATTGCAATACGGTTTTTGGCGTATTGTTGCAGCACTACCACTGGCTGAGAAATTCATTGATAACAGTAGCTCTTAGGCGGTCTGAAGATTGAATAACCCGATTTTCTGTTGACATTTGTACGTTTTGTGTATTAGAAAATTGCGTACATGCGGATTATCAGACTTTTAATGGGCTTCCACCATTTGAGTAATAGACGTATGACTGCCGTTTTCGGGCGTTGTCCACTAACGGAAGCGCTGCTGGCAGAACTATTTCATAGATCTTTCAAATGACTCCAAGCTCAGCTTCAACAATCATAAGTATCCAAACAAGTCAAGGACATTTTCTGCCAATCCTCTTCCTCTATATATCTTTGTGCCTGACTACAAGTTTTGCTGCATATATTTGCAGATATAGCCATGAAGGAGGTGCTGGTTTGGGCGGTGGTAGGCTTTATGGTCTCCAGCATAGCTGCACAAGGTGAGGTCATTGAGCATGATTAGCAAATTTGTCTGTTGTATACAGTACAGACACCGTGTACTTAAACAAAAACGCCTGTCCGCGGTGTTCACTTTTCCCGATAGGTGACATTTCGCGGGACACGGACTGCGGTGTTCGGCGAACACCCGAAATCGCCGCGATTGCATGCTGTCGTTAACGGGAACACCAGTGATCACCGCGATGCTGTGCAGCCACCATAAATACATGTCTGCGAGGGTCATTTACGCTTTCTAAATGTAAATGTACAAAAGAAAATCATATACTACATGTAGATATTACATGTATGTGCACATTATGCGTACTTAAATTCGGACAGTATGTAAAGTCGGAAAGGTAAATAAAGCGCTTTCATGATCAATGCTATTAACTCTTATTGTGTTAATCAATGCAATTGCCCTTTTAACAACAAATATAGAGTTTCAAAGAAATCAAGTGAGTATTAAATCATTTATTTACTTGTGTCCGACTTTAAGTACTGTCTGAAATAACGTACTGCATCAGTATGTTAACTTGTGTGCAGTCAGTATACAATACAATAATTGTTTCAATAAAGAAGGAACTGAAACAGCGTAACAGTAACGATACAGCGTGTTTAAATTATATTTTATTATGAGGAAATGCCAATGCCAAATAATTTGCAAGGTACCCTGGTTCTTAAGTTGAAATTCACAACAAAACTTTTAATGGAAATTAAATGATCTCAATGGTGTACCCACTACGAAATTTGTATTTACCAATAATACACCCATGCCAATTTTCGCGCGCTTTATATCACGACAAAGAAATTTATTTATTTCATGTAGAAACCGAAAATAGCTGTACACGATGCGTCCAAACCGTGTCAGGTGATTTACGCATGTTGGAATACAACTGTCCTGATTGGGCGCTTATATCATCAAATCTCTAAATAGAATCACAGTGCTCCAGCTAGGATTTGAAAAGGGCAGGGATGCTTTTTTGTCAAAAGGGCACTTTTGACGCGCAGTATTTTGTCAAAAGGGCACTTTCGACGCGCAGTATTTTGTGAAAAGGGCACGTTCGAGCACGCGGTTGTTTCTGGAATGATTCCTACATGTACAATGTATTGCATGTTAATTTATATGGTATAAATAATTGTATTATTCCCATTATTATTAAACCATTCAGGGCTTTCCTTAGACCTCAAATCTCAAGAGTCAAGGACTCTTGGGACCATATTTTCAAGAGTCAAAACCAAACTTTTAAGAGTCCTAATAAAAATGCAGGAGAGTCAATGATTTTTTGCAATTTAAGCAAATTACTGAGATATAATATATAAAAAGCAACAAATTAAAAGATGTGTTAACATTTATTTCTTACATTGTACTGTCACTAAAACACTGCATTTAAACACAATATCTCAATGATTAATAAATTCAAAACATGTATTCTAATACAACATTTACTTCATGTATACAGCAGAGTAATATGTCATATGTTCTAAACAACATCTCAAAGAGTAATATGTCATATCATGTCTTACACAACATCTCAGAGAGCAATATGTCATATGTCCTACAAAACATCTCAAAGATTACATACAAAATATGTATTCTAATACAACATTTACTTCATGTATACAGCAAAACAATATGTCATATGTCCTACAAACTAACAATCATTTGAGCAAATAAATAAATCATTCATGCATTTAAAGAGTGATCTCAAATGGGTGCCCTAGTAAAGAAAAGGTAATAAAACAACCCTATGACAACACACACACACACAACTAGCATAAAACAAGCAAACTATCACTTTCTTCTCTTGCACATGTCCTGAAACCTGCGCAGCACATTTTGGGATGGTATAACAGATTCTGGGATCCAATAACTTTGTTTGACCGTTTCGCTTGGCTATTAAATTAAGAATGAAATACAAAATGTTAAAAAAAAACATTTCCGCCGGCTATCACAAAAAACATACGGGTGGCACCTTAACACAATAGCCTATATAAATTGGTAAACTATAAAAGGAAATTATTTCTACTCACCGATAAAGGTGCCTCCGTATTTAATCCCATTAAAAATTCCGACAGCCTTTAATTATTTCATGTGCCATCTTCACTGAAGACGTGCCTTCTCAAACGGTCAATTATTACACCTGCATGAATTTTAGTAATTAATTAGCACATGCGAAAATTGTCACTTTGCCACAAGGTCAGTTATATCGGTTCTATAGTTATTTTTAGCAACTTTTATGCAAAGCGTGTAATTTGACGTTGTAGACAGTACATATTACAGCATAACTTTCGCGCGCCTTTGAATTGAGAAAACATGAAGTAAAACAGTGATGGGTGCATTCAGCTTTGGAAATACATTCTGACATACTCTGGAAATATCTCGAAATATGCTTTACAGTGTACTGTGGATATGGATGTTATTATTATATGTGACCAAAGCTGGGAAAATCAGTCTTGTGTTCAAAAAATCACATTTTGACTTTTTGTCAATTTTGGATTCTCTAAACATCGTAGCTCACAAAAATGATATAGATTTTTTATTTATCACATTCAAAACTAATTTTATGACGTTCCAAAGTGACCAACCCTTCATTTTACCGTCACTAAAAGTTATCATATAATACAAAAAAACAACGAAAACATTCAAACAAAAAGCACATTGTTTTATTAAAACAATAATCTTTCCTTTAGTCAAATACATAATTATAGTGCAATAAACTGACAACAGCATTATGGACATTTAAAATGTACCATTTGTGTTGCTATGGTAACCGATCTACATGTTAATAATCACCAGAGCACACAATCACGCCTTTTATAAATCTATTAGTTGTATTTTCAATCAAGTGTTTGTTTAAAGGCAAACACAACATTAATTTCACTGTTTTGTAACTAGTTAAACAATAACAATCAATAATTTGTGTGTTCCATGTACAATTTCCTTTTTTATTCAGTTACATGTGTATTTAAGTATAATGTAACCTCAAACACAACAGAATGGAAAAAAACAGCATTGAAAAGTGTTCTGAAAGTACACTTGAATACTAAATGTTTCAGTAAATGAAATAATCATTATTTAGCATTATTTCTGATACAATAGACAAAATAAACAATAACTTAAACATAAAAATTGTTTGTTTTTGTTACTATGGAAACAATGTAGCAAACAAACAAAAATATAGGATTTTCATTGTAAAACATAAATAAATACAATATTCACACTGATTTTTTTCCAGTTTTTCGGAAAGGCAGTCTGTGTCCATAAGGTGGAAACAATTGCATAGTTACAGGGAAAAAATGATTTTTGTTATGTAAATATGAGATATAAAAAACTTGAAAACAAGCTTGTGCAATTAGAACAACAAACGTTTGCATTGAACATTTCAAAACCTGTATCAACTGACACATTTAGCACTCGTATACATGTTTTAGCTTTCCTAGGAATAGATGATTTTTTGCATTGTTTGGGGGAAAATATATCACCCAATACCTTGGCCAAAATAAACACTGATACATGATGTATGTAATTGTTGTGGCATTATCAGAGAAGAGCAGATGTGCATCTTAATGCATCTTCTTTTTGGGGGGGGGGGGGCACAGTCTGTTTTTTGTTGCTCACCAGTAGCGCGTTTCGGACATGTCAAGTTTTTGGTTCATCTATTCGACAGAATTCACGAATGTTTTCAAATAAATACCACTGATGGTCCAGATAAAGCCCTTTTGCAAACATTGTTTATAGCAGGTTGTCACAGCTCACATTAACATTCACTTTCGAGACCTTCCTGAGAGTGATTCTGACTAATGGTGAGTCACTAAATTCCCTGCACTCCACAACACCAGGATGATCCGCTGACACATGGAAATTGATGAAATTTGGTGCCATTCTTTATGTGGTGAAACAATGTCGATAGGTAATCCTTCTGTCTTAGATAACAACAGGATTCGAAGTGTCCCCCACAAGCTGGGGGATGTTGTGGCCTGTCCTTGACGATAACCTCACAGATGCAGCGACATCAGACAACATTTCTGCATTGAAGTTTCTGTATCAAGATTACCTTTTAATTAAGAAAAAATTGCAAAATATAGTTTTCCTATTATTAAATTATTATTTTGTTGTTGTTGTTGTAATAGAAAACTACAAAGTTTGAAGGATGATTTTGCATGGGATTTTGTTTGCCATATCAAGAATTTCATACCAATAAAACAGCTGAAACTACTAAAATAAATATTTATTTTCCTGTTACAAGACATAAAGTACCTACACACTATTTTTAATTGATTTATGTTTTATTATTTTTAATTTATATTTTATTACGTGGCAGAACTATACAACTTGATAGACCTATGGAAATGCAAACAAGGTTTATCAAGAAGGATCATGCAGGTCACATACACCACACTGTAATAAGGAATTTACCTCCACTTTGACTTCCAGATGCTAAAGTGCCAATCTGGTGTAAACTCTGTATGTCTTATCAACATAAAGCTTAGTGTGATGATTCTGTGTAAACCTGAAATGTTAAAAAATAATTATTAAAAAAGGTCAGGCTACAATTTAGAATATGTATTTTGTAGTAATTGACTGACTTAAAAATGTTGACTTATTTCAATATATTATTTTAAGAGATTTTTCCTTTTGGGATTGATACCAGAGTTGTTTTTTTAACATTTTCACTACATATCAACACGCTTTACCATTGCATTACTGCAAACAACAATTTTTAACAACAGGTTTAGCTAAATTAATTTCTCAACATTAAAAAAAGCTATCAGAAACACAATAACTTAGGGCTTGTTATTACCTACAATAACTCTCCACAGAAGGTACCAGATGACTATGTGTTTTTATTTTGGCCACAACAGTTGTCACACTGAAAGTGAGCATGCTGTTCGCCAAGACCGTATGTGTTGAGGTAGTGGTGAACCTGGCTGACCACAGCATTTGCACCTTTACCATGTGACTGGCCTTGGTCTGCGAGGTAAAATACCTGCTTTCCTGTGAAACAGAAGACTAATAAATAAACCGTAATAACTTACTAGAGATACCCAAATAGTTTGTTTTTTTCCAATTAATTAATATGTGGTTTGAAACATTTACATAATGCATGGTTATTGTCTTATCATAAAAGATTGATATTAGACAAGAATGATATCCTCCAGACCACACGCACACAAACACGCACACACACACAACAATAAAAAGTAAATAATCAATAAGTAGTTGATTACATTAAGACTGATTCAGTTTGTGGATAGCAATGATATTAAATTAATTCAAATACCAGATCCTTCACAGCTGATTCCATACACCTCACACTTCCTCGGGGTCTTGAAAAATAACTTCCCAACCTGTAGAATATCAAATTATTGGTTATTTATCTGCATAACACTTTTTTTATAATAATAATTATTAATTAAATTTGTGCTTAAACATTTAAAAAAAGTCAACCTTAAATTTGTTTTGTTTATCAGCTTCTGCTACATCAAGTTCAGACTTTTCAATAAACGCAGTATCTTATGTTTTTTTTTTTACAGCTACTACATCAATATCAATATCAGACTCATCATGGTTTGACTCAAGGTCACTTTCATAATCATCTACCACATCAAACAAATCTTGATTAGCGGGTGAGAAGTTTCAAAATAAAGTTCATTTACATTCGATAAATCATTTAAATTTAAAAACGATGTGTCCTGGTCTTGTGAAATTTCACATGGTATAGTGTTGGTGTTAATAAATTGAGACATGATATTTTAAAGTCAAATTTAAATCTACCACCATTTCATGTAAACAATTCAGTTGCTATCGTACAGTTTACTTCCGGGTCAAACTTGTGAGTCGCGCAAATGAATCACAAAGCCAAAATACACATATATCTTTCGCTTACCTATTTTAAGCATGTGGAAATATCATTTCCGAAACTTCTTCGATTAAAGACATTCAACAGTACACGATGTCATTTTGATTTACAGCGTTTAATAGCCATTGAAAATAAACACTACGAGACAGGTTGCGCTACCTGTGAACTGCTCAAACAAACAGTGTCATTCAAGGGGAATAATTTGAATTAAATAAACAGATTACACACCACCAATTGTGCCAGTGTTCAAAGGACATATTCATGCTATATTGTGGAAATTTTCAAAGCATGTCATAAATTATGAGCCGAGAAATTGTATGAAAAAGACGAAATATCCAGCGCATGTTCGTACAAGATTTTTATCTCGCGATTTCCCGACATAACCGTCAGCGTACACAAGACTGATTTTCGCTGACGACGTCACATATATTGAATATTATTAAAACTGACGCGGATGAGCCCATTCTGTTTTAGGGGGTTTATAGTTCTTCTTAAGTACTCTGAGCTTTTATGAGTACATACGTACAGCTCAGAGGGTCAATACCTGGGAGTTGGAATATTACAACTCGATGGGTTTAATACACGTCTTTTCCTCAAATAGCTGATAACAAACGCTATGATAAATAATGGAAAGTTAATACACGCGTCATCGAACCAGCAGTGTTTTAATTGGTCAATACTAGATTTCTCAATTAACCAAACTCCGCCTACTGAGTGGACTTGTGCTTCGATGATTGGAAGCGGGCGTTAACGATTAGCGTCTACTAAATGAGATACTCCGCCCTGAGCCAATTATCGCTTAGTCTTAACATCTTTTGATCTCGTTGACGCAAGTCGGTATATTCCCCCGGGTCAAATGTGACGCATGACATAATTTTCTCAAGAGTCAAAAAGGAGTCTTCTGTAATTTTCAAGCGTCAAAACCCGGGAGCTCGGGTCAAAGGAAAGCCCTGACCATTCAAATATAATGTCTACAATGAGGATTAAACTAATTACAATGTAATAAGAGATTTATGAATTATCATATGTAAAAAAATAATTTTTTTTTTTTGAATTGGGGGGGGGCAAGGCGGAGGTTCTGGGGGGCAGGGCGGAGGTTCGGGAGGGCAGGGCGTGGCGCCCTTCGATTTAGGCCTAGCTGGAGCACTGGAATCATATGCCGAAATTCATTTGATACTTTCAAAAATTGCAAACGTTTGTATTTATGACATTCTAAACTTGACCACTCTTATCGTCTATATTACCCACCCATAATTTGCTTTTAAAAATGGAAATCGGGCATGTATGGGATTATCGAGTTATTGATAAAGATGGGAGAAGTTGCATTTATGCGATTGAGACAGTTGACTGTATGTATCGCGGAATCCAGAGTCTCGGGATAATATGATTACTACAATCAGTTATGAGTTCTCCATGGCTTCAAACTGTTAATTGCATAATCAAGCACGCAATTAACAATTCTATAGTCGTGGTATCCTAAAGCTAGGTGCGAACATGGTTTTCTTTTATAAGCGGCGTTTAAAAAGACAGAAAACACTGTCATGTGCATGGGTTTGAAATACATTATTCATTATAACTTTTAAATGAAAGGGGTCAATACCATACGTTAATGTTCAATTATTTAATTTTTAGCCAACATGATAAACACCGCGGTAGATATTATGGGTCCGCGGTGATTCACGGTGTTCGCCTTATGGCAAACGGGCCCCGCGACATTTTATCTGAACACCAATCGCAGGTCTCATATTGGTAAGCAAACACAGTGAGATGAACACTGCAGCGAGTGGCGTTTATTTAAGTACACAGTGCCTGTACTGTATATTGTAGTCACAGAAAAGGACTTAAATACCTTTCTTGGGGTTATTGCATGATTTTGTAGAAATTAATTAATGATGAATGGTAATAATGTATGCAGTGGGGGTTTTTCAACGTTTTGGGAATGGGACCGGGTCCCTTTGGATTGGGAAAATTTGCTGCGATTTGACTAAAATTGGGAAAAATAGTGTTGTTTTGCTACAAAATGCTTCAAAAATGAGGATACAAGTGTGTCCAGTATTCTATTTACTAAGGTTGAACTTATATGGATGGGAGATGAACAAAATATTGAGATAAAAAATATTATTTTTTTTTTGAAACCTTCCATTGGGAATTTTAAGCGCCCATTTGGGAAAAATATATACTTTTTTCCATTGGGAATGGGTTCGATAACCGGACCCGATTTTGAAGGAAAAAAAAACACTGGTATGTAGGTTAGACTTTGGACATAATAAGATTAAGAGTTCTTGCGGAGTCCTTAAAAATCTTTACATTTGAATTAGCAAACAATCGTCCTTACCAACTCTTAAATTTGTCAAAGTTCAAACTTTTTATAGATAATGATAAAAAAAATTGTAATAAAAAGATAACATGTTTTACAGAACCATGGTGAAGTATCGGTTTTGGTGATTTTCTGTAGTGGGCAGTTAATTTTGTGTATGATGAATTTGTAACTGTGAAGGAATGCATTTAAACGGGATTCATTGATTTGCAAAGTTTGAGTAAATATTTTCCGAGATCCAGAATACGTGTTACTGTATGAGCAAAAACTGTTACGTTTTTAGCTTTAAAATATGATCTGAAACTTTAAAGTATTGTGAAATATCTCAATGTTATCTTCACAACCAAGTTTTTATTTATCATTTCCCTTTGTCTTAGCCCTGCCGATGATGGAATGTTAAACATGTAGCATTATTTTTACCAGCGCTTTAGCGGAACAAAGGATTGAAATGAAATACATAATCACTGATTGTATTGAAAATAATTCTGGCTGGCATTCTGGCATTTTTAGCTCACCTGTCACAAATTGACATGGTGAGCTTATGTGACAGTTTGATGTCTGGCGTCCGAATGTGCGTGCGTGCGTGTGTCCGTCAACAATTTGTTTGTGTAGACAGTAGAGGTCACAGTTTTCATCCAATCTTTATGAAATTTGGTCAGAATGTTTATCTTGATGAAATCTGGGTTGGGATTGTATTTGGGTCATCTGGGATCAAAAACTAGGTCAAAAACTAGGTCACATAATAGGTCAAATAATAGAAAAACCTTGTGTAGACAATAGAGGTCGCAGTTTTCATCCAATCTTTATGAATTTTGGTCAGAATGTTTATCTTTATGAAATCTGGGTTGGGATTGTATTTGGGTTATCTGGGGTTAAAAACTAGGTCACTAGGTCAAATAATTGAAAAATCATCAACAATTTGTTTGTGTAGACAATAGATGTCACATTTTTCATCCAATGTTGGGATTGTATTTGGGTCATCTGGGGTCAAAAACTAGGTCACTAGGTCAAAAACTTGGTCAAATAATATAAAAACCTTGTGTAGACAATAGAGGTCGCAGTTTTCATCCAATCTTTATGAAATTCGGTCAGAATGTTTATCTTGATGAAATCTGGCTTGGGTATGTATTTGGGTCATTTGGGGTCAAAAACTAGGTCACTAGTTCAAAAACTAGGTCAAATAATAGAAAAACCTTGTGTAGACTATAGAGGTCGAAGTTTTCATCTAATCTTTGTGAAATTTGGTAAGAATGTTTATCTTGATGAAATCTGGGTTGGGATTGTATTTGGGTCATCTTAGGTCAAATACTAGGTCACTAGGTCAAATAATAGAAAAACCGTCAATAATTTGTGTAGACAGTAGGTCACAGTTTTCATCCAATCTTTATAAAATTTGGTCAGAATGTTTATCTTGATGAAATCAGGGTTGGGATTGTATTTGGGTCATCTGGGGTCAAAAACTAGGTCACTAGGTCAAATAATAGAAAAACCTTGTATAGACAATAGAGGTCGCAGTTTTCATCCAATCTTTATGAAATTTGGTCAGAATGTTTATCTTTATTGAATCTGGGTTGGGATTGTATTTGGGTCATCTTGGGTCAAAAACTAGGTCACTAGGTCAAATAATAGAAAAACCTTGTGTAGACAATAGAGGTCACAGTTTTCATCCAATCTTCATAAAATTTTGTCAGAATGTTTGTATTGATGAAATCCGGGTTGGGATTGTATTTTGGTCATCTGGGGTAAAAAAACTAGGTCACTAGGTCAAATAATAGAAAAAGCTTGTGTAGACAATAGAGGTCACAGTTTTCATCCAATCTTTATAAAATTTGATCAGAATGTTTATCTTGATGAAATCTGTGTTTGGATTGTATTTGGGTCACCTGGGGTCAAAAACTATGTCAATAGGTCAAATATTAGAAAAACCTTGTGTAGACAATAGAGGTCACAGTTTTCATCCAATCTTTATGAAATTGGGTCAGAGTGTTTATCTTGATGAAAACTGGGTTGGGATTGTATTTGGTTAGTCAGGTGAGCGATTCAGGGCCATCATGGCCCTCTTGTTTGTCGAATAACGGTCCTATATCTGTTGTTCCACTACATGTAGAATATGGTCAAGTAAATCAATGTTTTCGACTCCTTTTCAAGCCCCCGGAATCGAAAGATCGGGGGTATATTGTTTTTGGCCTATCTGTCTGCGTGTCTGTGTGTCTGTCACTAAACTTTAACATTGGTCATAACTTTTGCAATATTGAAGACAGCATCTTCATATTTGGCATGCATGTGTATCTCGTTGAGCTGCACATTTTGAGTGGTGAAAGGTCAAGGTCATCCTTCAAGGTCAAAGGTCAAATATAATGCTTTAAAGCAGCGCAAAAAGGAGCATTGTGTTTCTGACAAACACATCTCTAGTTAAATACTGAGTTGATCTTTATAAAACTTTCACAGTTGAATATCCTTTATTATCTGTAGATGATTGTAAAGGATGGAACATTGGCTGAGAAGAGTTTTGGCTTTATGATTGCCCTTTGCCTTTTGTCCACTACATGTATAAAATATACACTTTTGTGTTTTTAATTCCTCTTTATAACTACTGGATGAATCTTTTTCAAACCTTAAAAGTTGAATAATTTTAATGTGTAAATGATTTTAACAAAGAAGTAGAAATTGCAACCAATTGTGGTAGAATTACGTGCCTTCGTCTTTTTCTCTATTGTAGAATATTTAGTAAAATTTTTTGTGTCGAAACATGTGCTGTGTGACATCAATATCTGTGGCACATTTATAGTTAACTTATTAACTACAATTAAGAAAAAAAGAGTATTGTTAATATTTAATGATACAGAAATGATGCTCATAAAATGCATGGCAAGAATGGTTCATGTCATATATATAACTATAATATAATAATATTTATAATAATTCTTAATAATTGGAATAGGCTTGTTCCATTTCTGTGCAAATAAATGACTTCATAAGCATGTAATTGGCTGGAGATTGCATTTGATTTGCCTGATTAATTTCTTGTAATTAACCATTTACATTTATACAGTATGAGATAAAATGCACATCTGAAACCCATGATATTCTCCTCTTGCAAGACAACTATGCAATGCTTTCAAATTGCTATACGCCCATTTTCTTGAGATCTCTTTCACTTATCATATTTGTTTGCCCACTGTTCTTACTGTATTATTTGGTATGTGTGTTCTAGTGTTTAAGGGTGAAGTATGCATGTTCTTTATATTAAATGTTTAACTTAAGGCTATACATGTGAATATTATCTGTTTTATCACAAGTAACCTGATGGATTTAAAATTACTAACTTCAAGACATGACTATAATTTATCATAATTCATGTTGATGTATGATTGTTTTGCCTGTTTATAACATTACCATATTACATAACGTTTATTCATACAATGATGTTTTGTTGAAAAACTAAACATTCATCATAATTTGGAGCAAGTTGTGTTTTATTCTACAAACTTTGAATTCCATAGAAACAAATAAATGGTCTTTGACTTTATAGTTTTATTGAACATCCTAATGCCATACAGAAGTATATATTTTTGTATGTATAAATAATAATAATCATTATAATTTTTTAATAAACAGTACTGTCTCCATCATTATTAAAAATTAGTTATTTGATCTTATGCTTAACCCTTTAAGCGCTGGAACCGAATTTTGAAGGCCTTTGCAAACAGTTTGGATCCGATGAGACGCCACATGTGGCGTCTCATCAGGATCCAAACTGTTTGCTATTCTAAAAGTATTCTTTGAAAAAAATCAAAGAAATTGCTAATTTTAGAAAGTCAGCAGACGACATTTTAGCAGATGACAAATTTCCCAGCATGCAAAGGGTTAATAATCTGCAAAGAGGAAGTGCCAAAGAATAACCACCATGAATGATTCACTGTAAATCTGAATCATTTCTGGGTGTCTGATAGTTCTGATTCTCTAAGGCTCAGTACCTAAACTGCATGGCTCATCTGTTGTCTGACTGTAAGTGTCAGTTGTGTGGGCATGTGGCAGTTTAACATGAACGCACCTGGCAGCCTAGGGGAGTGTATATATCACTATCTTTTGTAACTGAGATGCTGGTTTAATGTGTTTGATTGTCTGCTAGTAAATTAGCTGTATGCCAATCAAAGAATTTGGGCTTACTCAAGCAGTGTTTTTAGTTCAATTTCGGTGCCCTTATGCTGATTCATTCCCAATATATTTTCCCAAATGACTGACTAAAATTCCCAATTAACACCCCCCTTCCAAAAGACAACACCATAATGATAAATTCATGTCCCTATCCAAGTTCAAGCTAAGTACTTTTGTTCTTGATTTATTAGTATTTGTAATAAAATCAACAACACCAATTTCCCAATTTTAGTCAAAACCACATGATATTTCCCAATCCAAAAGGCCTCTCCCCATTAAAAAATTGGTGAAGAAAAAAAACAACCTCAAGTGTGTTAAATAACTATGAAAACTTTTCTCCTTGGACAGTTGTTTTCAAATACTTATCTTTGAAGGGTTATTTTTCCTCTTATGCTTAGGTTTTCTACATGTATATTTACTATAGCTGGGTTGTTTTGTTGCTAATTTTAATTGTTTTGGTTTGGTCACATAGGGCAATATGCTTAAACTAGGTTACTTAGTAATAAAAGAATTGCTTGGCATAATATTGCCCATTTCATAGTGTTGGGTTGAGTCACATTTCTCTTCCCCCACTGTGCAGTGAATGATTAATTAGGTGTCTAAGGTGTCTGTGTATAAGGTGTCATTTTAGGTCTCACTTAATAAACCTGTTCACACCCAGTCTACCATGTTGTTTAAGCCTATTCCTTTTTCAAATGTAGTTCTTTTGGACACTTCTCACTAAATTAAGTTGTATTTTATACTTAAATTGCAAACTACATATAATATGAAAAAAGTAAAACATATATAATTGTAACTGATGTCCCCTGATATTATGATATGGACTGCTTTGTTTGAACACGACTCAAGTAAAATATATGTGTTGATTGTCTCTAATATCAGTTTGGTTTTGTCCCAACTGAAGTTTCAACTTCCAGTTTCTATGATTATGCCATTAAATTGTGTAGTTTAACTGCAATTTTCATTTTTCAAGGGTGAATTCACTGTTTTCGTATTTTTTATTTTTTGCCAACAGAATAATCCAGTTCTAACATCGACAAATCATGTGTTTTGTTAAAAGTCTATCCAACAAGTTTTGTAAAGATGAAAAAAAAGAGGTCTTTCAGTTTATTGGAATTTTTAGAAGTAGGAAGGTGCCTGTTTAATGAGAGAGAATAGAACAACATACATTTAGATCTCTCCTGAGCAAAAAAGTACATAGTGGTGAATTGCTCTTGTTTGTTTTCAACAATTGCTGTTAGTGACTTCTCCTAAGCTTCTGGGAAGTTGTTTCAAGTGTTGGAACCTTGTTTTTGAGTCAATGAACAAGTAACAGATCCATGCGTGGAGAACAATTTACTTCAAATGACATCTCTTAACCCTTTTCCACACAGAAGCAAAGTGAAAATGGCTATGTGCAAACAGCATAAAACAACAACAGCCTGCGAGCAGCTAGCAGTCTGTTCAGGTTTTATGCTGTTTGCTGCTTATCAGCATCTAAGGGTTGGAAATAAAGCCTTTAAAATTGAATCTAGTTAGAAAGGTCTTTGATAAAATGTAACTTTCTAAGGGACTACAAATAAAAAATAGTTATATAAGTGGTAAAGGGTTAAGCTACAATGTACTAGGAAGTTACTAACAGTATCAGGATCTTGTTTTTCAGGCAATGAACTAGTAATAAATCCATGTGTTTCCTTAACTTATTTAATATAATGTTGTTCATAGTGTCTTGTTTTTTGGGTCAATGAACAAGTACTGAATCCATACGTAAACTACCAGTGAGTTTTTCAGTGTCAGAATCTTGTTTTTCAGTCAATGAACAAGTACTGAATCCATACGTAAACTTCCAGTGAGTTTTTCAGTGTCCGAATCTTGTTTTTCAGTCAATGAACAAGTAACGAACCAATACGTAAACTACTAGCAAGTTTTTCACAGTGACAGAATCTTGTTTTTCAGTCAATGAACAAGTACCGAATCTATACGTAAACTACTAGGTAGTTTTTCACTGTGTCAGAATCTTATTTTTCAGTCAACGAACAAGTAACGAATCCATGTGTGGAGGCCAAGTCGTGCGGCCAGTGCATCGCAATCTCCCCCAGGTGTGGCTGGTGTGCAGATACAAACTATGATAAGACGTACAAGGACAGATGTGACCTGCTCACAAACTTCAAAGAAGAGGGGTGCTCGCCTGCAAACATATCAAATCCACAGAATAAGCTCTCATTTGTGACGGTATATTCCTTTTGATCATGTTCAGAAATAACATCAATTTATTGACTTCCAGTTTCTTTATGGGATCAAATCCTTCTGACTATATTGCACAAAAAGGTATTACAAATTTAGAACTCGTGGATTGCAATGTTTGGAGGTTAAAATATTTCTTACAAAAGTTTATTTGCCATGTGCATATTTCTGGAGCAAACTAACAGAGCAGTTTGTGATTTCCATGAAAGGTCATTTAATGGTTAAGCACTCAGAGGTTCATAAAAATTCAAATTTATCTATGCGCGTATTCAACAGGACTTGAATAATGCGGAATTCATATTATTTCTTCAAGTTTTCTCATAATTTATTCCCACTTTCAACTGGGCAATCCGTTGATAGGTGCATTATTTGTCCAGTATAAATTTGGATATTTTTTTTGTGGCCCACTTTTTGATAAGTTTCTATTCCACTGTGCTCTTGACATTGTATTTATACTCTCATTTAATAGAGTATCTGAAATTATTAATGGATGTAACTGTTTAAATTGAATACATATATTTTAGCCCCGTTCTGGTAAAATTGGGCTTGATGCACAGTCCATACTAATCGGGGACGACACTTTCCACTTAAACTGCATTTTTTGCTAAGAAGAGACTTCCTTTGAACATAAAACACAGTAAAAGGGGGAAGTGTCAACCCTGATAAGCCTTTAAAAGGGGGAAGTGTCAACCCTGATAAGCCAGTAAAAGGGGAAAGTGTCAACCCTGATAAGCCATTGTGAACTGTACAGGCTAATTTGTGACGACGCTTTATACACATGTATTAAGCCCCATTTTCCCAGAACACAGCTCATTTTTATGTCCCCCACCCACTATAGTGGGGGACATATTGTTTTTGCCCTGTCTGTTGGTTGGTCTGTTGGTTTGCGCCAACTTTAACATTTGCAATAACTTTTGCAATATTGAAGATAGCAACTTGATATTTGGCATGCATATGTATCTCATGGAGCTGCACATTTTGAGTGGTGAAAGGTCAAGGTCATCCTTTAAGGTCAGAGGTCAAATATATGTGGCCAAAATCGCTAATTTTATGAATACTTTTGCAATATTGAAGATAGCAACTTGATATTTGGCATGCATGTGTATCTCATGGAGCCGCACATTGTGAGTGGTGAAAGGTCAAGTTCAAGGTCATCCTTCAAGGTCAAAGGTAAAAAAAAAAAAAACGGCGCAGAAGGGGACATAGTGTTTCTGACAAACACATTTCTTGTTAATTTATGTATCATGTGCTTCTTTCTCAGGACCGACCGGTCCAAGATGGATTAGCGGAGGGGGACGCCATTCAAATCCAACCCCAGTCAGTGAACATCAAGATCAGACCCAGTAAGTCGCATATGTCAGCTTTCACTTTTGTATCAGTAGATCAGGCCAAGTAAGGTTGTCATATCAGCTGTCACGTGTTTATCACTGTTTTGATTTCCTGCCCTTTCACCTGATTTCTTCCATTTTGATTACACTAGATTACTTAAATATGAGTCCTAACTTGAAATTTCCGTCTCAGCGCTTACTGTTTCGTCTATTTTGACATTACTTGGCTCAAATGCAGTTGACTTTATGACTACATGTAATGTGTGAAACTTTTCACTTTAACTTAAAAGTCAAGGTCACAAAGATTAAAATTGGCTAAAAACAACTTCAATGTTTGTACTGTAACTTTGTCATTCAGCTTGCTATTTTAAGACAAGACGGCATTTCAATTGTAATAATAACCTTCTCTACCTCAAAGGTCAAGGTCACAGTACCTGATCAAAAGTCTAAATTGGCCATAAAACAGCTTGAAAATTCCTGTCTTAGCTTTACCTTTGACATATAAAATTAAATTATTATTTTTAAATTGTATTGGCACAAATGCTATCGATAATAAGACAATGTGTTGCAAGTTACACTCTTGTATTTTTGCTTGCGATTGACGCAATCAGAGTTGTGAGAAAACAAAAGTGGAATGTGTGGGCATCCAGGCTTTGAGGACACATTTCTTATTCATTTAAGTTTATCCTATTGTTCTCTTACTTAAGTAAGTAACCATAAGTTTTTATGCCCCCACAGCTAATGATCGGGGGTATATTGCTTTGAACCTGTCTGTCTGTCATTCTGTCCCAAAACTTTAACCTTGGATAAAGTTTTGCGATAAGTTTTGAAATATTGAACATAGCAACTTGATATTTGGCATGCATGTGTATCTCATGGAGCTGCACAGTTTGAGTGGTGAAAGGTCAAAGTTATCCTTCAAGGTCAAAGGTAAAAAAAATAATCAAAGCGGCGCAAAAGGGGGCATTGTGTTTCCAACAAACACATCTCTTGTTACCTTTTATCATGTCAATTCTTCAGCAATTGGTGTCTGAGAACTCAGATGAGCAGTTAAGGATCATCATGGGCTTCTTGTTTATTTTTATGAAACACAGATTCTCCTGAGAAGATCGTGATGATATTCCATCTGGTTAACCGATAAGGACCAACATTTTACTCTTTATATATTATTGGGCACCATTTTTCTCTCAACATTTTCCTGAAACACTGGTGAGCGATTAAAGACCATTTTGAACCTCTTGTTATGTTATGTGGCACCATTTTTAACAGAACTTTTTTTATGCCCCCGGTAGGGTGGCATATAGCATTTGAACTGTCTGTCCGTCCGTCAGTTGGTCCGAAAACCTTAACATTGGCCATAATGTTTGCAATCTTGAAGATAGCAACTTGATATTTGGCATGCATGTGTATCTCATGGAGCTGCACATTTTGAGTGGTGAAAGGTCAAGGTCATCCTTCAAGGTCAAAAGTCAAAAAATACAATCCAAGGGAAGTAATAAGCTTTGAAAGGGAGATAATTTCTAAACCTGCCAAATGATATATTAAAATTTTATTTCAAAGCGGCGCAATAGGGGGCATTGTTTTTCTGACAAACACATCTCTTGTTAATCCACAGATAATCCCGAGAAGATCACGATGACGTTCCGCCTGGCTGAGAACTACCCCGTGGATCTCTACTACCTGATGGACCTCTCAAATTCCATGAAGGATGACAAGGAGAATCTGGCTGCACTGGGAAATAAAATTGGTATGGTGTTAACCCTTTGCATGCTGGGAAATTTGTCGTCTGCTAAAATGTCGTCTGCTGAATTTCTAAAATTAGCATTTACTTTGATATTTTACAAAGAATACTATCAGAATAGCAAATAGTTTGGATCCTGATGAGACACCACGCTTTGTGGCGTCTCATCTGGATCCAAACTGTTTGCAAAGGCCTTCAAAATTTGGTTCCAGCACTGAAAGAGTTAACTATAAGGAAATAAATTGGCATGTTAACGACTTAGAAAAAAAGGCAAGTTGTAAACGAAAAAAGAAATAAAATTGGTATGTTTGTTAAAGATAAAGTATAAAATTGGTATGTTGTTAAAAAAAGAAATGAAATTGGTTTGTTGATCACAAGGAAATATATTGTTATTTTGTAAACAACATCACAATAAAATTGATATGTTGTTGGCAACATGAACAAAGTAATTTTGGTATTTTTGTGAACAATAAAGAAGTAAATTAATGTGTTGTAAACATCGAAGAAATTAAATGTGGAACTTAAGATAAAAAACATTGTTCTCTTAAAGTAACATAAATTTCATGAGAACTATGTAGTGCTTCGGAAGCTGCCCGAAGCCAATCTTGCGTTCACTCATAAATGCTCGGATATCATAGCCGGAAATTCACATGGAATACCGGTATATTGTGACACAAAAAAATAAAAACTAGCATTTTGTATCGCGTTAAATCAATGTTAACAGACCACAACTGGCGTTGAAATTTTGGCTATTGCTTAAGGAGAATCGATTTTTTATGTGTTTACTTTTTTTTCCAAATATTGTATGAGATATTCGTTGATTTTGAGTGTTTATTGGCTTTTAACAAGAAGTTTTGACACAAATGTGGTCAGAATATAAGATTAATATAAATTAGCTCCTATAAGGTCATATACCTAAATTTTGTGGTTGGCCTGAGATTTTTTTTCTTCTATGTTCTCTGAACAAGTTGTATTGAATAAGCAATGTTGGGATACTGCTGTCAGAATGTTAGTTTGTTATCCTGTTATGCTTTTTATGACACCAAAAAGCCTCAGTGTTAAACATTTGTATGTTTTGCATTGAAAATAAACAAAATATCCATGTACAGCCATTAAAACGTGTCCCGAGAATCCAAAAATATTGTTAAGGTTTTTATTACGCAGAAAATAAAGTCTCTAAATGGAATTTAAAAAATAAAAACTTATAAAGAAATATTCAATGACAAAACAATTAAGCATCTGTGGAACAAAATAACTTTGATATTTGGTTGGAAAGAAATATTGCTTCACTGTGAAATCGACAATGTTTGATATCAAATTAAAATGGTTTTTCAGATGAAATCCTCTCAAACAAATACAATCGCTGTTATTTTCAGAGAATTAAATATTTTCGTATGAACACAATGGAAATAATTTGTACCATAAAAAATATGTGTAAACTTAATCAATTGTGTAGCATAAGCCTGAAGCAGAATAATGGCTGCATTGTGTTAAAGGTAGAGATGTCACACTAAAGTTCACATACAAAAATGAATACAATTGTTATTCTGAAATACAATAGATTTATTCCATAATTGTCTTAACACTTTTGAATGAAATATTTTTTATCGAATTAACCTTGATGTTATTGTTGTTGTTGTTTCCTTCAGCTGCTGAAATGGTGAACATCACAAAGAATTTCCGTCTGGGTTTCGGCTCTTTTGTGGACAAAGTCGTGATGCCATACGTATCAACAGTTCCATCCAAGTAAATGAATTTTCTACTACAATATTATACCTGTAGTTGGGGATCATACAAGTAGTCGGCGCTTCAAATAAATATTTGTGTTTGTGGTAATGTGTGGGTAGATGAAAACAATATAGTGGTAAGATCTGATAAAACAATTCACTATAAGTAGAAGTAACATGATTATACCTAATATAATTCTTAAAATCAACTATCATTTGAATACAGTATTCTTACAAATTAGAACACATTTCATTTTTATGTCCCCCACCACTATAGTGGGGGACATATTGTTTTTGCCCTGTCTGTTGGTTTATTGGTTGGTTGGTTGGTTTGTTTGCCCCAACTTAAACATTTTGCCATAACTTTTGCATTATTGAAGATAGCAACTTCATATTTGGCATACATGTGTATCTCATCGAGCTGCACATTTTGAGTGATGAAAGATCAAGGTCATCCTTCAAGGTCAAAGGTCAAATATATAGCTTCAAAGCGGCGCAGAAGGGGACATAGTGTTTCTGACAAACACATATCTTGTTAGACTTGTAACTGGGAAACTTTTCTGCGATTTTTTTTTTGTCCAATTGGGAAAAGTACCTGTACCGGTCCAATTGGGAAAAATTGAGTTGTGAAAACCTGAAAATTGGGAAAAATCGAGTCGTGAAATCCTCAAATTGGGAAATTGGTGTATTTGATTTTATGCTCCCAAATACTTTAAAATTGATTCTTAATGTTTTCAAGCTGTCAATATTATATTCACCTAGGTTCAAACCATAGAGCTGCACAGGGAAACTAACAAAATGTTGTTTTTAAAAAAAAAAAAAAAAAAAAAAATATTTTTTATTTTTTTTACCTTAAATTGGAAAATTTTTGGCCAGCAATTGGGAAATTTGTATTTTTTTTCGTAATTGGGAAAGTGCTGTTCACCGGTACTTTATAAAGAAGGAAAAAAATTGCTGCTTTTAACTATTAATACATGTAATACATGTAGAGCGCTATTTGATCTTTTGTGCGTTTATGGAATTTTCTATTTAAAGGTAGCCTCTTCTAAGAGAAAATCAAGTTAAGGCAAAAAGTATCATTCCTGATAAGCCTATGCGGACCACACAGGCAAATCTGGGACTACACTTTACGCATGTACATTTAGCTCAGTTCTCCCAGGAGGATGCTCATTTCATAGTTGGTGTGTTTGTGCTCAGGTTGCAGATGCCCTGTGACGGCTGTGAACCACCGTACAGCTACAAGAATCAGCTGAAACTGGACAGGAACACAAGTCTGTTTGAGGTAGAGAAATTTAATATCATTAAAACAACTGTTTTCACTACAGTAGCAGTTCTTGACTTTGTTGACAAATAGCTCACAACACACGGTGTAATGAACAACAACTTTTTTCATAAATTAGTGCTCTGTTCAAAGCTTAATCACCAAACAATGGCAAAATGTGCCTTGATTTCAAGGAATTTCAAAAGTAAAACTGTAAACAATTATTATTTGGTATCAGCTTATAAAAGTTTTGTTATTACGATAATAATGTTTTTCTTAGGTTCTGAAGTTGTGAACTGGTACTTTTCAACTGCACTGCTTAGTTTCAGTTTTCTAAAAGTGGTTTTCGAAACATATACTTTTTGTCTAGCATTATAAAGGAATTTGGGCTGTCCCTGAACTGGCAATGCTTGAACTGGGTATTTTCCAATTTGTGGACAGGCATGACAAAACATTTCAATTTATTGATTATTTCAATGATTTTAATTTTTCTTAGCAAAACTTTCCCTCATTACCATTAAAAAATAACAATATTTAGTCAATTGCATAGAAACCCTAAGACTAATTTGAAACACTATCGAGTCAACAACAACATTTGTTAAATGACTTAGTTTATCTTCATTGTATCTTGAGAGGCACCTGTCTGTTCCCTGGAAGAAGCAGCACTTGGTGTCTTGCGAAAGATCCTAAGCGTTCTTTCCAGGTGGGAAGCCAACCAAGAATCTGCGATTCCAAGGCTGACACTATATCCATTTCAATTTTTGAGGCATTATTATTCATATTTCAAAATTGTAGCTTCTTTGAGTGCTAATTAAGGCCTGGTATTTTATAAAATCATTCTTTGTTCTAGGAATACGTGAAAAAGGCCCGTGTGTCTGGAAATCTGGACGCGCCAGAAGGAGGCTTCGATGCCATCATGCAGGCAGTGCAGTGCAAGGTACACCTGGGGCTCGTATTTAATAAGCTCTTAGAAGAAGTCTATCTTAAGTAGAAAAACTTTAAAGTGTTCAATTTTTTAAGTGAAATGTTAATTTCTGATGTGAAATGCAGTTGTTTTGGGTTTACAGAACAGTAATATATAAAACATCAAAGCAATCATTTGAAACATTTCTATTCTAATTCCATCCCATTTTACACATTATTTAGATAACACCCCATCTGATAAAGTGTGCTTTATTCAATTAACATGCACAGTATTGTGACGTCTTTTTGTTTATTTTTTAGATGGAATAATTTGGTTTTTGGTGCAGTCTTCAGCTTTTTTCTTTTATTCACTTTTCAACTTAAGGACAAAAAAAAATGGGATAAATACAATACCATGTAATTGTTGAATACAGATGAGTGTATTTGCTTGGCATTAAAATCTGAACCACTCGCCAAGGCTTGTGGTAAAGGTTTTCTAACTCTCACTAAATAAACTTGTATGTATTCAACGCTTATGTAGTATGTTCTATGTGTAAAATAACGTTTACAAGGATTTGCCACTTGTTTATTTGTCACGTAAATAAAATAAATGTTATTTTCAGGTAGTAGTGTGTTCACATGTATTGCAAAAGATTTATTACTTTAAATTTTATCATGTATGTTGCATTTTGTACATTTAACAACACAGTCTCAAATTGGTTGGAGAGAAGTGTCCCGCAAACTTTTGCTATTCTCGACTGATGCTGGTTTTCATTTTGCTGGAGATGGAAAGGTTTGTTAGGAATGAAACATGCCCTGAATGCTGTCTCTTTATGGATTTGTACCCACAATATATGATAACCAGAATGCATTATTAACCAGAATGCATCAGTTCCCAAAATGCATTAGGTCCCAGAATGCATCGGCACTCAGTCCCAGAATGCATCAGTACTCAATGCATCAGTGCCCAGAATTATTATAGCTTAGAATCATTAAATTGACACTCACCAATATCCAATAATACATTTCAAAATTCATTTTGAAGAATAGATATTCATTGGAATTGGAATGGAAGTAAGCAATTTTAACTTATAATATAGTTACAGTTTTAGTAACATGTTGAACACTTTTTCAAACGAAACTGAAGAATCATGAGTGTCTAGGAGATTGTGGGCTATAATAACACTGTTATTATATTATATTATATTATTATAACAGCAATGCAAATTAATCTGGAATGCATATTAAATCTTTCTGATCTGAACTGACAAATATGTATCAAATGTGTGTATAACCTTCTGCTGTGTTTGATGTGACATGTATGTTTTTTTTTAAATATAAAATAATATATTTTGATATTTTTATGTCCCCCACTATAGTAGTGGGGGACATATTGTTTTTGCCCAGTCTGTTGGTCTGTCTGTTGGTCTGTTTGCGCCAACTTTAACATTTTGCAATAACTTTTGCTATATTGAAGATAGCAATTTCATATTTGGCATGCATGTGTATCTCATAAAGCTGCACATTTTGAGTGGTGAAAGGTCAAATATATGTGGCCAAAATCGCTCATTTTATGAATACTTTTGCATTATTGAAGATAGCAAATTGATATTTGGCATGCATGTGTATCTCATGGAGCTGCACATTTTGAGTGGTGAAAGGTCAAGGTCAAGGTCATCCTTCAAGGTCAGAGGTCAAATATATGTGGCCCAAATCGCTTATTTTATAAATACTTTTGCAATATTGAAGATAGCAACTTGATATTTGGCATGCATGTGTATCTCATGGAGCTGCACATTTTGAGTGGTGAAAGGTCAAGGTCAGAGGTCAAATATATGTGGCCCAAATCGCTTATTTTATGAATACTTTTGCAATATTGAAGATAGCAATTTGATATTTGGCATGCATGTGTATCTCATGGAGCTGCACATTTTGAGTGGTGAAAGGTCAAGGTCATCCATCACAAGGTCAAGGTCATCTTTCAAGGTCAAACGTCATATAGGGGGACATTGTGTTTCACAAACACATCTTGTTTTTAATGAAATTGTAACAAGAATTCTTCATCACTGTTTAATTGAACAGAAATTATGAAACATCATGTGTATCCAATATGCACCTGATATTCTCTTTTGCGATGCACATACATGGTCACAATCAAGAATAGCTGATTTTGTTTGTAACAGGAACCGCATTCACCAACCGATTCTTAGAATAAAGTCTAAAAATACAAAACATTCTTACAACTATAATGTGAAATAAATACTTGAATGTCAAGCCTAGCATGACAGATAACACCAATAATTATCAAATTCTTTTTTAAGAACAAAATCATAAAAATGTAAGAACTATGTAAAGCTTGTAAAAATATGTGCGAATCATAGGTATTTTTACAGTCTAATACTATTTTATTCTTTAGTTAGTCTAAGAATGGGTTGATGAAAATGGGCTCAGAAAACCCTTAGTTTCAGAACTTAAACTCTCCTCAGTATCATCCGTACTAACAGAATTTGTATTGCAGGTACCAGTCTACTTTGTTAACACCATTCTGGCCCGTTGCCAGTCTAACGATGTAGCAACTTCCACAGATATATCTTATGGAGTGCATGAGCATGTTCTATTTAAAGCACTTGGTTGCTATGGTTACAGACTCAGATCGGTTGGCGAGACCAGTCACGTAAGATGCTTCTTTTTTCCACCGACGCCGGATTTCATTTTGCAGGAGATGGCAAGGTATTTTTTTATTGCAGAATAATTGCTGTTAATAAAACTGATTAAAAAAGTTATTTATTAATTGTTCAATCTCAGTTATTTTACCTTGTATGTATGAACGTGAAACAAATAATCATTGGGAACTGTCATTGTAAATTTAATGAAAAATAATCACTTTTTAAGTAGTTTGCTTAATTAAAAACAAACACAATGCTTCTTTAAGTAGTTGGAAATAAATTGGAAAAGCCCTTAGAGGAAATGATAAATTTAAAGTATTGAAAAAAAGTGATTTAAGTTTGGTATGAAATATGTCTGTCAACCATATGTGCATGTTAACAATTTTCTTGATGCAAGATGCAATACAATGTTGCATGGGACTGCATTCTAAAAGATGTTGTTAATCAAGATGTAATAACTGCATTAACAACTTTTACCCCTCCAGACTTACCAGATACTTGTCCCAATTTCTGTAAATTATTATCTGTATTTTTGAAGTGTCTGATTTTCCTGTATATCCATGATTTGTCACAGTTGCTGACCTTCTCTTTACATGTATCATATATAAAATATCATTTATAATACCGGTAGTAATTATGTAAGTCACTAGACATGAATTCTTATTCTTCTTTATCCAAGTTAACGTTCATTTTATTTAAAAGAACATATATTAAAGGCGCAATATACATTATTGGTAATTTTTGCAAAAGTTTAACTGTTCGTGTTGATCATATTTTAATTTCATATATTTCATGCACAATCTACTTAGTTCATTTCCAGTATTTGTTATTTAGGTTACTGAACTTTTCTGTTGATCATATTTAATAATATTTGAGGAACAATCTTTGAATGGTCAGTATTGGAAAGAATAGTCGTACTTTTCCTTTAAAAGTTCATATATTCAAGACACAACTACCTAATACATTTTCGTTAATTACTGTCCCAGGTTTCTGAACATTTCTGTTGATCACTTAAAATAATGTGCATTCAAAGAAAGACATGCACCATTAATTTTATGCACTTGTAGTTTTGATAGGCTTTTTCTGTTGATTAAATGTTTAACAACATATATTAACACAGCAAAACATGAATATTGTTGATATTTTTTGTAAAAAAAAATAAATTTAGTTGTGATCATATATGACTGTTCATACTTTTATTATATCAAAGCCACAACATACTGTTTACATTTTCGGAAAAGTTTTTGAAAATTTCTGTTGATAAGACAACATATTTTGTATGTGTGCCCATTGCAGCTTGGAGGCATAGTGAAACCCAACGATGGCTCTTGCCACTTGGACGGGACAGGGAAGTACACAGAGGCAGAAAACCAGGTAAGATCATAGTAGCGGTATTGTATGAGTCTAGTTCTGGGGAATGGGGGATTAAATTCCCCCGCCTCTTAATGCAAGTGCTTTACGTGTCCTCTCACATAAAACTGTGCAGTCCATATGGGCTAATCAGGGATGGCAATGTCCACTTTTATGGGTTTTTTTTGTTTGTTTTTTAAGGAAGTCTCTTTTAGACAAAAATCCATTGTAGGCAGTAAGTTTCATTCCTGATTAGCCTGTGTGAACTGCACATGCTAATCTGCAACAACACTTTAACCCTTTGAATGCTGGGAAATTTGTCATCTGCTAAAATGTCGACTGCTGAATTTCTAAAATTAGCATTTTCTTCGATTTTTTTCAAAGAATACTATCAGAATAGCAAACAGTTTGGATCCTGATGAGACGCCACGTTGAAAGGGTTAAGCCATAGGGTCCCAGAGTGCGTCTCATATTATCCCATTACCTGTGGGTAGTGGAAGGTCTATAGGAGTCATATTGTCTAGTTGGTCTGCCTTTTTGGAAATTTTCTGAAAATTTTTACCAAATGTTACTATTACATACGGCATCAGTTTGAAGTTTGCGTTAATGTGGACGCTTGGCATGGGATAAAACAAAATGAATACAATTTCAAGCAGAGTAATGGATAACGATATCACCATTTCAGTTGAGAGGTACAGAGTTTTAACCCATCTGGGGGAGTAGTTCACGTGATCAGTAAATAAATAACACAAGCACAAGGCGCTCTATCCATTCTTGATTTGACTGGAAAGTGTAGTTAAATGATTTTGACTGGGTTGTGACAATCAAGCTTTGTTTAATAAGTTCAAAGTGTTTTAGATAAGTCATTCAACGCTCAAAGTCACAGTTGGTACTTGATTTGTGTACATTTTCCTTAAGTACGGATTAATGGTTTCTTAAAAAAAAATAGATTAAATTGCAACTTTAATATCATTTTTCTATTCAACACTTGAAGTTTTATCTTAGTAAATGTAATATTGAAAACACATTAATTCTCAATTACGAAGTATTTGTTTGCACAAAAAAAAGAACCTCCCTATTTTTGTAAAACAAAATGATTCTTCCCATTCTGAAGGGCACCATCACAAATACCTAAAATGTTGGGGAAAAAACAGCAGTTGTAAATAACTCTCTAGAAAACACATTTGTTGACCCTCTATCCCTTTGTCAGTACTACCCATCAGTTAGCCAAATCACATATTAATCCCCTATCCCTTTTGCAGGACTATCCGTCCGTTAGCCAGATCTCTACGAAGATCCGCGAAAACAGCATCAACGTTATCTTCGCAGTGACAGAAGACCAGCTGAACGTGTATGAGAAACTCAGCAAGTATATTGAGGGCTCCGAGGCCACTAAACTGGCCGCCGATTCCTCCAACATCGTACAGGTCATCAAGAATAACTACCAGGTCAGTTGGGATCTATGGATGGGACCTATTTTAGGGCTGAAATGAGAACCCATGTTATCTGCTCTATAATACCAGTAGTTAAGTTATAAATAAATGACTCCGAACTATGTTCAGGCAATAAAGAGTTACTACAAGGTACGCGTTCAATAAATTGGGCTTTTCTTGGGGCCAAAATATGACCCATGTTATCGGCTCTAAAATAAATAAATACCCCCCGGTTACCAGGTCGGTGTGATTAAGGGGCTATTTTTAGGGGTAGATAGGGCCCTTACTACAAAAATCCTGAGTCACCATATTTTTCTTGCTGATCTCTTTGTTCTTGTTGATTTCTGTAGTGGTTTGAACTATATGATGAGAAATTGAATCATTGAAATGGGGAATTTATGTTTTTTTGTCTTGTCTTCCCAGAGAATCACATCAAAGGTGGAGATGAATACGCAGTTTGCAGAGAACATCACAGTGAAGTTTATGAGCAGCTGTAAAACTGGGTATGATCTTGCAAGTGACTTATGTTGCACCGTTGAATGTGGATAATGGGCATTATCATCTAATAATATATTCCCCATAGTGGGAGCTGTGGGCAGAGTTTAATCAAGGCAGTTCAACCAATGCTCTTGTTTTTGCTGTTCTCCCACATTTCTGTGGAGTCCCCGAATTGGGAGATGCAGTATACATGTAACAAATGAGTCTTTGGAAGGGAGGGCTTATATCATTTGGTGTTTCAAATTATCACTATTGCATCACTATAACATCGCTATTACATCCCTGGGTAAGTTATGGCAGCCCAAACTGCCCTTTTTAAGGACCTTTTTTGCATTGAAAAATTTGATTCCTCATTGAATTTAATGAAATTATATAAAAGACACGTGCTTTACAATAACATGTCCATGAAAAAGTAATTCGTTGCTATAGATTATATATTTTAAAAAGTGCTTTAAAAAGACTGGTGTATTCATATTTCTTAGATCGTTAGCCATTGATGCCCTTTTTGATGACCACAAGTGCCTTTATTTAAAACATTCTTGTATGACAGTGGTGAAAAGATAGAGACAAAGTCCTGTGAGGGGCTCTCTATCGGTGACAGCGTTACGTTCGACATCTACGTGTCAGTGTCAGACTGCCCGGCCGAGGTCAGCAAACGCAGCCGAACGTTCTCCATCTACCCCGTCGGTCTGTCCGAAAAACTGGAGATCAGCCTTGACCTCATCTGCGAATGTGACTGCGAAAAACCGGATAAAGAGGTACGTTTAAAACTTACTTGTCATATGACTTGCTTTGCCCCACTTTAAAAGAAGATGGCAATTTTTGTTCTTGTGAGGGGGTGGGGTGCATCAGGCTCAGGGGTTTGATTTCTTTTGCTATCAGCTGATTTCTTCTCTTACAATGTCAAACTTATTTTACAAATAGTTATAAACTTTGATGGATCTGTATACAAATTAAGAGTTTCAATAAACCCTCTAAGGGGTTAGGCATTTTCCTCCCATTACATGGTTCTTACATCTCACCTCTGCAAAATCAACATATGTCTGTAAGACAATTTATTTGTCCTAGACATTCTTTATTGTTAATGTGACAGCAAAAAATCAGACATGGTGGTTTTTTATGTCAGTATTTGTATACATCTGTTTGCAAGTCAAACCATGCTTACTCCACTCTCTTTTCCAACATGTTTCATCCAGTTTTCATCAGTTGTAAAGAAAGTGTAAATTGCAGTAAAATCATGATAGACCTAAAAGTTTTGCAATGGTATACTAAGCAACTATCAGATTTGTTTCGATTTATTATTGAACAAAATAATAAAAATGTGCATAATATTTGTTTGGGCATGTACATGCATTTTTCTGGTTGCTAGCTCAGTTGGTAGAGTGTAATTTTGATTACCGGCCATATAACTTATGTGAGATTAGTCATAAAGTTATTAATTATTTTTCTTCCAACCTCGTGATTAACGTAACAGAAGTGTACTAATAAGATCACATTTTATTAATTAGTGACACTTATAGCAAATACAAATTCAGACCAGAATGGAGATATTTAACTTGAAGCAGTTTAAAGGTATCAACTAGATATTGAACTTCCTTAGAAGACACGAGGTAGGTAGTTATATCAATAAGATCATTTTGGAAACCGTGGATAATTCATCCAAAGAAACTACAACACAAAACTTTTGTTACTCTGCAGCAATCTAAGAGTCCTTTGTGTAACGGCAACGGTACATTCGAGTGTGGACAGTGCACGTGCGACCAGGGACGATACGGCAAGAAGTGTGAATGTGATGGGTCACAGAGCACCAGCGACGAGTCCATAGCACTATGTAGAAAGTGAGTTGGCTGCAGGAAATTCTGAAAAAGTTGAGACAGAAGAGACATCAATTAAACAGAAATTTCAATTAAAGCAGAAAGTGTTTTCATCATTTTGTACACATGCATTTAGCCTAGATTTTTGTTGTTCAAATTCTGAGATTGATGCCAACCAAACACTTTGTACACATGCATTTAGCCTAGATTTTTGTTGTTCAAATTCTGAGATTGATGCCAACCAAACATTTTGTACACATGCATTTAGCCTAGATTTTTGTTGTTCAAATTCTGAGATTGATGCCAACCAAACATTTTGTACACATGCATTTAGCCTAGATTTTTGTTGTTCAAATTCTGAGATTGAAGCCAACCAAACACTTTGTACACATGCATTTAGCCTAGATTTTTGTTGTTCAAATTCTGAGATTGATGCCAACCAAATCTGTATGCTTTTTTTCGGATAGAAGATCTGTTTGGTTTGACCAGTATGTAAAACTGTTTATTCCTTCAAATTTGTGGTTTAAAGGAGAGGAAATAGACAGAACATTATGAGATATACCATAGAAAATGGCCTGAAAAGTATTAGCTCTGAAAGTTACATTAAAGGGCTTTCATTAGCTGGCTTTCTACAAAAATGAGCTAAAACAAGCACTTTGCAACTGGAGTGTGTGCAATCAGTATATTAACACAAATGAGCCAAAATAAGTACCATTTAAGTGTGGTAACACAAAAATGAACCAAATAAGTACAGCTTAAGTTTATGTAATCAGTATGCTAACGTAAACTGAGCCAAAATAAGTACAACTTAAGTTTATGCACATCACTATGCTAACGTAAAATGAGCCAAAATAAGAACCACTTAAGTTTATGCAATCAGTATGCTAAAGTAAAATGAGCCAAAATAAGAACAACTTAAGTTTATGCAATCAGTATGCTAACGTAAAATGAGCCAAAAATAAGAACCACTTAAGTTTATGCAATCAGTATGCTAATGTAAAATGAGCCAAAATAAGAACCACTCAAGTTTATGCAATCAGTATGCTAAAGTAAAATGAGCCAAAATAAGAACCACTCAAGTTTATGCAATCAGTATGCTAAAGTAAAATGAGCCAAAATAAGAACCACTCAAGTTTATGCAATCAGTATGCTAAAGTAAAATGAGCCAAAATAAGAACCACATAACTTTATGCAATCTGTATGCCAACGTAAAATGAGCCAAACATAAGAACCACTTAACTTTATTCAATCAGTATGCTGACACAAAATGAGCCAAAATAAGAACCACTTAAGTTTATGCAATCAGTACGTTGACGCAAAATGAGCCAAAATAAGTACCACTAGATTGTATGAAATCAGTATGGTAAGTCAAAAATTAGCCAAATAAGTACAACTTATGTTAATGCAATCAGTATGGTAACTTAAAATTAGCCAAAATTAAGTACACCTCAAGTGTATGCAAACATGATGTATGCCTTAAAACTTGCCAAAATGAGAACAACAAAAGTATATTCAAACATTATGTATATACACAGAATGAGCAAAAATCTGTACAACTAGAGTGTATGCAAACATTATGAACACAAATTGAGACAAAATAAGTACTTTTCCACTACACTGTATGTTAACCGTATGTTCATACGTGCCCCCCATTTTGTCTACAGCCCCAACTCTACGAGCCAGGTGGTGTGTTCAGGGCGAGGGGAGTGTGTGTGTGGGCGGTGCGAGTGTCTGCCCAGGCGGGCACACTCGGCCCAGAAGTACAGCGGAGAGTTCTGCAACTGCGACGACTACTCCTGCAGTTACCATGACAACCAGCTGTGTGGAGGTAGGGCTTATTATCATGAACATATTAAAGTAAAAATTCTGACTAAATTTAAAGTTCTTTCCAATTTTTGACTTGAGTTTGATCATCATGCTTAATTTGATGTTCATAAAAGCCCTTTTGAGTTTTGAGTCTGTCTCAACTCTGAGTTTGAGGAGTGAATATGTGCATATTTTAATGCCCCCGAAGGGTGGCATATAGTTTTTCAACTGTCAGTCCGGCCGTCCGAAAACTTTAACATTGTTCATAACTTTTGCAATATTGAAGATAGCAACTCGATATTTGGCATGCATATTTATCTCATGGAGCTGCACATTTTTAGTGGTGAAAGGTCAAGGTCATCCTTCAATGTCAAAGGTCAAATATATGGCTTCAAAGCGGCGCAGAAGGGGGCATTGTGTTTCTGACAATCACATCTCTTTTTATAGCTGAAATTGGAGATTGTTCAGAAGCTGACAGATGTCTCAAGGCTCTGATGCGTGAGCAAAATAAGTGAGAAGGTTCCTGATATTGGGTTAAGGACTACAGAGGTTTAGATAAGATGGGCAGTTGTGTAAATATAGGTTTTCAAATACACTATCGAAATTGTAGAGGTACTAGTACACTAAGATCATGGACCAGTTTTTTTACCAATCATAGTTCTTTATTTATCAAGTATGTATCAAGATCATGGACCAGTTTTTTTTACCAATCATAGTTCTTTATGTATCAAGTATGTTATAAACACTACTAGTACTTACAACTATAATATTATTCTCTAAATGTGTTTCAGGTCATGGCCGCTGTGACTGTGGTACGTGCAAGTGTGACGAGGGATACGAAGGGGACTCCTGCAGCTGTCCCAAATCCAAGGAGACCTGCTTCACCTCCAAGGGGCTGGTGAGTATGTATAGATATTGCCTGAGTGAGCAGTTAAAACGCGTGAAATATAAATATTAACTCTTTCAGTGCTGGAACCGAATTTTGAAGGCCTTTGCAAACAGTTTGGATCCAGATGAGACGCCACACATAGTGGCGTCTCATCAGGATCCAAACTGTTTGCTATTCTGATAGTATTCTTTGAAAGAAATCGAAGAAAATGCTAAAATTAGAAATTCAGCAGACAACATTTTAGCAGACAACAAGTTTCCCAGCATGCAAAGGGTTAAAGTTTAAGCGAAAACTCATGACTTATGAGTTTGAGGATTTTTTTCTGAGTTTCATTTCGTAACTTAACATGAAGAATTTGAAACAAGTGTGAAACTGGTTTCATATTATGAAAACTAGAATATGGTTTTCAAGGGTTTCTTTATGTTAAACTTTGGAAAAGTAATTGATGGAAATAATGCAATTCACATTGTTTGCTTTAGTGATTTGATATATGCTTGCATAAATCATTTAGTTTGGATATGGATAGAAAAACCTTTAAGCGTGTCTCCAATAGTGTTTGTAGGAAAGTTCCAACTATTTTGCTTGTTTCAACGTGGCATTCATTAACCCTTTCCCACATAAGAAACGAAGTGAAAATGGCTTTTGCAACCAGCATAAAGCCAGAACAGCCCGCGAGTAACTCGCAGTCTGTTCAGGTTTTATGCTGTGTGCTGCACATCAGTATCTAAGGGCTGGAAATGAAGACATTCAAACTTGAATCTAGTAAGAAAGGTCTTTAATTAAATTTAACTTTCCATGGAACTACAAATGCATCAAAATACGTATCTAAGTAGTAAAGGATTAATTGGCCGTACTTCCTGTGACCTGCTCATCAAAGATGGCGTCCAATCAGAAGCTGTACAAAATTCTTCTGCATTTCAGGAATGTAACGGAGTGGGTGTCTGCGAGTGTGGTGTCTGTAAGTGTAACGCTACCAGCGACTACAAAGGCCCAACTTGTGAGGAGTGCCCTGTAAGTTGTTGTTATCCCCCGCCATCGGGGATTTTTATTACGGTTTGCATACAGACTGGTGGGGTAATAGTCATGGGAAAGGTAACTAAGACCAGACTATACAAAATATTAGTATAGCTTCTGGTCTGAGAATATACGGTTAAACATTAAAGAAGTTGTGTTTGTTTATTGAATGTCAATGTTTCTTGTGCATATTTTTGTCAAAGTGATGCTGAATAACAATCCATGGACGATTAAACACATTCACAATCAAATTTAACTACAAGATGCTAAACATGCCCCATGGGGAGGAAAATTTCCTTCTTCGCTTCTGGCTTAGCCAAATCTTCACAGTTTTGAACAAATCAAGCAAAGGAAGGAACTATTAACTGTAAAAACATATTGGTATTGTAAAAGATGCAAGCAGCTGAAAGGCGGAGAAATCACATTAACAGATTCAGCTGACTTTCACATTTTCAAATTTACATCTATTGTTATTTACAAAATTCTCATCTCTTTCAGACCTGTCCCGGTAAATGCGAGGAGAACAAGAACTGCGCCCTGTGTATGGGGTTCCAGACGGGGAAGTACACGGCTGAAGATTGCAAGAAATATTGTCAGCATGTCACACTGGTGGACGAGATAAACGAGGAGGAAGTGAAACGTACGTGCAGTACATTATCATAGGAGCCTCATTGTGGGAAAAGGAGGCTTAATGCCTGTGCGTAAAGTGTTGTCCCAGATTAGCCTGTGCTGTAGCCTGTGCTGTCTGCACAAACTTATCTGGGACATCATTTTCCACCTAAACTTGATTTTCCTTTCAAAAAGACGTCTTAAAACAAAAACAAGGGCTGTTTGTAAAACATGCATGCCCCCCATATGGGCTGTCCGTTGTAGTGGCAGCCATTGTGTGAATAAGTTTTTTGTCACTGTGACCTTGACCTTTGACCTAGTGACCTGAAAATCAATAGGGGTTCATCTGTGAGTCACGATCAATGTACTTATGAAGTGTCATGATCCTAGGCAAAAGCGTTCTTGAGTTATCATCCGAAAATCATTTTACTATTTTGGGTCACCGTGACCTTGACCTTTGACCTTGTGACCTCAAAATCAATAGGGGTCATCTGCGAGTCATGATCAATCTACCTGTGAAGTTTCATGATCCTAGGCATATGCATTCTTGAGTTATCATCCGAAAACCATTTTACTATTTCGGGTCACCATGACCTTGACCTAGTGACCTCAAAATCAATAGGGGTCATCTGCGAGTCATGATCAATCTACCCATGAAGTTTCATGATCCTAGGCGTATGCATTCTTGAGTTATCATCGGGAAACCATTTTACTATTTCAGGTCACCTTGACCTCTGACCTAGTGACCTCAAAATCAATAGGGGTCATCTGCGAGTCATGATCAATCTACCCATGAAGTTTCATGATCCTAGGCGTATGCGTTCTTGAGTTATCATTCAAAAACCATTTTACTATTTCGGGTCACCGTGACCTTGACCTTTGACCTAGTGACCTCAAAATCAATAGGGGTCATCTGCGAGTCATGATCAATGTACCTATGAAGTTTCATGATCCTAGGCCCAAGCGTTCTTGAGTTATCGTCTGACAACCACCTGGTGGACGGACCGACAGACCGACCGACATGAGCAAAGCAATATACCCCCTCTTCTTCGAAGGGGGGCATACAAAATCATAAAAGTGGAAGTGGTCGTCCATAATAAGTTAGTGTGGACTGCACAGGCTTATCTGAACGATGCCTAAATGTTCATGCATTTAGCCCAGTTTTCCCAAAACCATTCTCAAAGAATGATATGTAGGATTTTTACAGCATATATATATATATATATATATATATATATATATATATATATATATAAATATTTATATATATATATATATATATATATATATATATATATATATATATATATATTTATATATATATATATATATATATATTATTCAATACTTGTTGACTGTATTCTCAAATATGTCATCACTCACATAGCCTCTGGTTTTCCGTTGTGTTTCTGTCAACCAAATAGTCAAATAAAGTTGTTGGCCACTAATTTCAGCATATGAGAATACTGTTTTGCCACTTAACAACAACTCGGCAACAGTTTAACTACAAACCTGAGGATCGCAGGTTTGATCCCAGGATCGGCCACATAAGATTTGTTTTGATTGTTCATGATTTCTTTCTACAGCCTTTTTGTCCCCTACCTCTGATCCAAATAGGGCAGGTGAACTATTACTTTTAAACCAGCTAGCCCAAGAAAAGTGTGAGTTGGTTTATTGAATGACATGATTTGATTAAAAAAGACAAAAATGGAAAAAACACACTTAACAAACAAACTCTGCACTTAAACACATTGCTAAGTCAGAGAGAAATTATTTTTACCCAGCAGTTAAATGTGTTGCTATTTCAGAGAGGGATGACCTGAACCTTGTATTAAAATCTGTTGGTATGCATTCAGATTTGTTGCTATTTCAAAGAGGGATGGCCTGTACCCTACATTCAAATGTGTTGCTATACAGACAATTAAATGTATTGCTATACAGTTGAATGAGTTGCTATGCAGTTGAATGAGTTGCTATGCAGTTACATGTGTTTCTATGCAGGTAAATTTGTGTTATACAGTCAAATGTGTTGCTATGCAGTCAAATATGTTACTATACAATTCAAATATGTTGCTATTTTCAGAGAGGGACGACCTGAACCTGTGCCAGTTCAGTGATGATGAGGACGACTGCAGGTACTTCTTTACCTACAAGTACGTGGAGAACAACAATGTGGAGGTGCAGGTCCAGAAGACAAAAGGTGAGTGGTGTCAGACAAATAAACTGTGCCCTTCAAACGTATCTTTTACCTATCGCCTAGTCATAGTTGATATAGTGTTCATTGAGTGACTTGGTGAAGGTCCAGAAGACGAAAAGTAAGTGGCATCAGAGAAATCAACTGTTCCCTTGAAATGTATATTTTTCCTATTGCCCAGTCATAGTTATTAATAGCCTTCTGGGTGCAAAAAGGTTCCATATGACATAGAAATTAGAAGGCACTTGGTTCCATTTTGGACCAATTGGATGAATTATAGTGTTCATCTAGTGACTGGAAAGTCACGTTTTCTATCCCCACCAAAGACGCCCTATCCTATTAATGTTTTAACCAATAAATGAATTCAAGATCCTGTAAGTAAGCATATGGCTTTTATTGAATTGAGCTGAAATTAATATATATTGAACAATTGGAGGTTTAGGTACAGAAGATTAAGTGAGCACGGCTTTTTCTCATCTTTTAGGGAATACGACCTTCACCGTTGAAATTTAGAATTTTTGTGTCAAATTAATGTAAATTAGGAAAATAAGATTGTTTACTTTGTAAGTTTTTTAACAATTATACATAATAGGGACATAATACGAAACCTCCTCAGCGTAAATATATCAGTTAAATGGAGGTTACAACTTCATAAGTGTTTAATTCTAAGTTATTAAATCTCTTTTTCAAAACATGTGAACGCAAACTAATGATATGTAATTTGGGGACTTGTTTGGGGGAAAGAAGATACCTATTGTAATTGGCAATATGACAAAATAACAGCTATACAATCAGCCTTAAAAGATCTTGGGTGATTGGTCTCAGAGGAATATCCTGTGCCCTTTAAATATATTCCTGAAGAAAAAAATGAGGTTGCACTGTCATAGTTGATATAGTTATATATGTAAGCTAATGGGAAGTCACAGGTTCTATTCCCACTTGAGATTAAACCTCACAAAAAACACAAGTAATGGTATTTACCAAGGAATGGACTCGAAATACCATGTCATTTTAGAACGTTTTAATGATGTTCAATGCATGAACATCGTTCTTTGATGCATCATCTAAAGAGTATAATATATAATAATAAAAAATAACCGAATTATGCCTAGTCAAATTCAGCACCACTTCTGCATCTCCATCTAAATTCAGAGTTTTCTTTCCAGTGTGCCCCGAGTCAGTCAACATTCTGGCGATAGTTCTGGGCACCATTGGAGGTATAGTGTTCTTTGGCCTTGTTCTTCTTGTGATCTGGAAGATCTACACGACCATCCATGACCAGCGTGAGTTCGCCAAGTTCGAAAAGGAGACACAGAACGCCAAGTGGGACACTGTAAGGATGTGTTTTGTATTGGAGGATTTTTGTTTATCTGTTTTTGTTTTCGTTAACTTTTAATTATCGATTTTGTTCATATTTGGGAAGAGTCAATTTTAGGTAATTTGTTACTAAAAAAATAAATACTTTTTTTGTGTTCAGAAATTAAGAAAGCAGATTAATTTTTGAAAAAAATGGTTATCATGGGATTTCAATTTTTTCTGTTAATCATGGTGTCACCAAATTAGTTGATTATAGTCTGTAAATAGTAATTATAAGTTGCAGATGTTTAAATTGTCCCCTACTGGTTTCACCGGAGGGGACTTATGGTTTGCGCTCTGTGTGTCCGTGTGTCCATCAGTCTGTGAGTCTGTCACACTTTTGTGGATCCTGGGATAACTTTTTGAAGTTCTTAATATTTTTTCATGAAACTTGAAACATGGATAGATGGCAATAAGGACATTATGCACGTTCCTACATCAAAAATTATGGTTGCTATGGCAGCAAATATTTTTAAAAAAGATATATTTCTGACAATGGTGGAGCCGGTAGGGGAAATATATTGCTTGGCAATAGTCTTGTTAAAATGTATTGAGAAATTTGGAATCGGAATTGCGCAATCATGTTATTCAGATACTTTGTATTAGTTTGTGTTTCATGCGTAAAATACCAATAAAAAGGTAATTGTTCAACATGCTTCCTGAAATGCTCATCATGAGAATTTTGTTGAAATACTTCGAAAGGATTCAAACGCGTTTTCAATTGTCGCTGAGTTCACAACATGAAATGTATTTGTGTGTTGAAATGTGTATTTAGGAAGGAAACCCACTTTACAACCCTGCAACATCCTCGTTTGTCAATCCTGCTTTTGACAACACCACCAAAACTGATGCTCCCAGCAACCAGAAAATCTAGAATAGATGTTTAGTAGGTTAACTGACATGCCTCATGCCTGCAGGACTCTATATACAGATTTACTTGTTTCAAATTCTGTTTGAATCTAAAAACTACCCTCAAAAGTTCGTTGTCTACTGGTATGCGCTTGAATTTGAATGAACATGGTCCGAAGACTGTTTTCAGACTTTTCTGGTATCTTGATTCTTTTGAGCATTCTTTTACAAATTCAGTTGCATTTAGCCCTTCACCCTCTTCTTGATTTAACTTTATCTTGGTCTATTATTGCTTTGTACACATATTCCTTTTGGTAACAAACACTTTCTATTTACTTTATGTGCATAATGAAAAATTGTTGGATTTGACCAACAAGGCATAGGCAATTTTCTTATTTTATAATGGCCTCGAAGGAATTTTTTTTATATCTGCATGGACTAAATTATTATCTAGTTGACAGCTTCCAAGTTGATTGCGAATTTTTCTTCTCCAGTCATTCTATAATGAATGAGGTGTTATCTATTTCCGATGACTCTTATCAAATGCTTTCTTCAATTTTATTGATAAACGTATACTGCAAAATAATGTCTACTTCTGTATTAAGTGGATGTATCAGATATAAAAATGCGAAAGAGTTAAAACGAAAAAACTTATTCTTGATGCGTAGTCATATATAAAAAAATATGAGAATTTATTTATTCTAAATGACATGCTAGCACCATTGATGATGTTTTCTATATTATTTACATGTTAACCATACTTTTTATTTTTCATCTATTACAGTTTCCACTTTTTTATACAATACTAAACATACCTAAAGAAAGAAAGATGAATTGAGCAGTGAATCGAGAGTTTTATATATGAATGTCTAAAATTTGAGTATGCATTTCACCTCATTGTTTTTTAGAGGGTATTTACTAAAATTATTCTTAAAAAATTGTCTTTATTTTTCTGCTATTTTTATATGGGGCTTATACTGAAAATATTTACTAAGAAATGGTCTTTATTGCTCTGCTATTGAATTATAACTGAGAAATGGTCTTTGTTGTTCTGCTATTGAAATATAACTAAGAAATGTGCTTTATTATTCTGCTATTGAAATATAACTAAGAAATGTGCTTTATTATGATGCTATATTTGTATTTCAGGGGGAGAATCCCATTTACCAACAGGCAACCTCAACTTTCAAAAATCCAACATATGCCGGAAAATAGTTCATCAATCTTCTATGAACACCATCAGCTCTACTTCTGTTGCTTATTGACATCTAGACAATAATGAAAGTCAGCTGGACAACAGGCGTATTGAGGGACTTTGAAAAAAATAATCACAATTCATTTATTCAAACACAGATTTGAACATGCATGTGTTTTCTCAAAAAAGCGGTTTTGAATCTCGATTGTTTACTTGTTAGTCACACATTAACAATGTGTTATTCCTTTTTCCATTTTATGTTCTCTCCTTTGTTTTTCTATTTAATGGCGTTGGCATAATTAGCTTTATGGTATAAAATAAAATATGAACAACTTTTCATTGAATTATAGAGACATTAAGATATTGTTGTAATAATGTATTGTAAAAGGTGGTGATTTATTAATCAAAACCCATATTCTAGAAGCTATTGATGTAATGTGAATTTTAAATAACAGTTAACTGAAAACAGTTGTAAAATAGGAGACAATTTACACCAACCAATTTAATATAAATATTATTTTCTTGTTAAACAATTAACATGTATATTGTACAGCAAAATATTGCTTTCTAAATCTATTGTGTTCATTTTTTGTAGTGTGCATTTTATAATTATTCAATTAAATATTTCTTAATCAAGCATGATGTATCTATACAGTTCATATATTTTTTAATAGGCTTGTTGATGTTTTGATAATTGTATATTCAACAGTGGGTCAGTTTTGTGGGATATTATTAATTGTTCTGAACACCAGTTTAGTTGCAATATTTGCATTTTCATAAAAGCATGTAATTAGGATATAATCCAATTGCCATTCCTTCAATGGCAAAATTACACCCATTTTTTTAATCTTAGCTGTAGTTACACTTTTTAGAAGACGGTAAACATACAAACTGTATGAGGTCATTTTGTATAAGTCATTTGTTGCTTATAGTGTTGTTTTTTTAATGCAGTATTTTATTTTTGTTAAAAGAAAGATGAAAATTGAAGGAAATAATAATATAACTAAAATATCAGTTCAGTGTAGATAACAGAGAAAATTACGTGATCACCTCTAAAATGTGAACAATTCGCAAAGGCTTGTTGTGCAGGCTTTCACAGCCCCTATTGATTAGCTTTCCTTCATTCAACACTTGCCAAGTAATCTCTTTTTAGTGTTACTCCTGCTTAAACATCTAACTGTACAAAGCCTAGTATGTGTGTAGCCAATCAAAATATTAAATGATACAGACTTTGTTTAACATTACTTTGGTGCTAAAGTGTATAATAGTGATTTTACAATACCACCCATAGTGAGAAGTTAGAAAGTTGTTAAACTTGTTAAATAATTTATAACAGTGTATGATTTATAACGCTGTATTTTGTCAAGTTATTGTAAGACATCAAACACAGAATTGACAAGATGTTTAGACTTGTTTCCCACGTAAAGGTGTGCACCTTTTATGTTTATATATACCTTGGCAAGGTATTTTATGACTTTTCATTTAATAATTTTGGTCTAATGAGTATTTATGTTAATCTTTAACCCTTTGCATGGGAAATTTGTCGTCTGCTAAAATGTCGTCTGCTAAATTTCTAAAATTAGCATTTTCTTCGATTTTTTTTTAAAGAATATTATCAGAATAGCAAACAGTTTGGATCCTGATGAGACGCCACGTTCTGTCGCGTCTCATCTGGATCCAAACTGTTTGCAAAGGCTTTCAAAATTCGGTTCCCGCACTGAAAGGGTTAAGACTGTTTGCACATGCCAACAGGATTTGGTATGAACAATCTGTCTTAACAAAATTGCTTCTTTATTGTCCGGGGTGTGATTTGTCCTCCTTTAAGCAGATTTCCTCCCTTGCAATCTCAAACTAATTCTTGACACAGTTGTCTGCTCTTGTTTGTAGATTGAGGTCATGTTGGTAAAGAAGTTTGCAAAATATTAAGCAATATGTCAAGAGACATTGCAAATATTTGAGGTGGTATGCAAACTTTTACATAGTTTTAACAATAATATGCATATTCTAAGTGAAAAAAGAGCCATAATTCTTACAAAATGTTTGACACAGTTGTCTGCTCTTGTAAAAAGCTATAAACTTTGCTGGGTCTATATACAAATAAAGAGTTTAGTTGAACTCTGTAAAGGGAAGGGGGGGCATGGCATTGTCCTTCCTTGAGGTGGTTCTCAAATCACACCCGTGATTGTGAAAGCTTAGCATTTGGTTATTAAAACTAATATTGTCTTCAATCACTTAAATAATGTAACTGTGTATATTATGAACTTTTCTGTAATTATGAACTCAGTTTTAGTTGTTTAGGGGTTAACGTGTGAACTTAAAACATGGTTGTAATACAACAATACAAAAGTTCATTCTTTATTTGACATCTTATTGTAACTTTACATTATGGGGTGTTGATTGTAAGATGATTGAATGTTGAAATATTGGTTATCAATGTAACTTATGTAATCACTTTTTTGTATTTATACTTATTTAAACAAAGTCTTTCTGGTGGTTAAACAGCACACTTAGCAAATATTACCTGATACTTTTAAAGCAAGAATTGAATTTTATATTTGCAATGTGCCTTTAAAAAAAAAGGTTTCTCCTCATTTCTGTTTGTTAAAAGAAATCTGTTAAATGTGATCATGCATGATTGATTGACAAGTTGCTAATTGATATTAATCATGTTTATTAATCAGTAATAAATGAGCTGCAATAATTTAGTCCATATCTTAAAGTTGAATAAGAATTGAAAGTAAAGACCATTTAATTAATTGAGTGAGAATGTTAATCATGCCTAATGACATTGTATATAGTGTAAAATACTTTTCTGGCATATCATACTACAGCATCTTGAGCCTATATATAAGCACGAGTTCATTCTTTCTCAGTTAGCATTCGGAGCATCACTGTGAAACAGTTGTGGTCCGTACACGCGTTTTGTAAATGTTGGCCAGTCTTTGTTTCGACACTCTATTCTACCGCTTTAATATGTTTCGGAACAGGATTTTGTTTTGTGAGATTTTTGCTAAGAGTCATGTCCACATTTTTTGTATGTGGAATTTTTTATCAACCATGTTTTGTGTTAAATAATCATGAGTTTATGTAGTACAATTTAATATTCAATATTTTATACATTAAAAAGTATGTTTTGTGTAATTTAAGGTCTTACAGTTTATGTTTTATAGAATCGTCATTCTGAGGGACATATTTAATTTCCTACTTTTAATTCAAGCATAAAGTAAACACTAACATGAGTTTATATTGCAAAAATAAAAGTAAAAAAAAGGGTTTATATTGCAAAAATAAAAGTAAAAAAAAGGGTTTATATTGCAAAAATAAAAGTAAAAAAAGATAATTATCGCCGCGTGCAGCCTATGGCCTTAACAGACTTAAATGTATTATTATGTTGACTATGCAAGATTAGAGTCTTTGAATAATTGGGATTGTGTGACATTTTTCGTTCGTGCTGTAAACTGGTTTATGTTGCAAGTGTAAACAAGGCACATGAAAGGCCTTTGTGGTATTATGTTATAAAGATATTTTTTCTTTTTAAGTATTTATTTAATGATTGCCTTAAACACTGGTGTTGTTTCCTATGCACAATCAGTTAAATGTTTATTTAATAAATATAAAAGTAGTCCATGTTGTACTGTTAGTAGATGCAGGCAGTATGGTAAAGGTAATAATATAAGATATTATTTAAGGAAGCAATTCTTGTAGATATTAGTTCCAATTCCCTCGGTAACCTTGTAGTTTGCCATGATAGTTTTGAAGTGTCAAATATTTAAAAAGTTCATCATGTTACAAATGAAATATATTTAGTTGAATAGTGTCTTTAACATTTGTTACAACTCCCATCCATTAGAACATGCATTTAACAATTTTTGGACGATTGATGCTTTTAAATTTTTGCTTGAGGCAATTCAAAATGGACTCTAATTCGTCTAGTTCTTAGTTTGTGTGTTCTTTGTGTCATCCATCTTCATGGCTCATTGCTGAATTATGCTTTGTCATTTTGGAGAGAAGCATTGCTGAATTATGCTTTGTCATTTTGGAGAGAAGCATTGCTGAATTATGCTTTGTCATTTTGGAGAGAAGCAAAGTTTATCATGTAGATGTAGAAAAAGCGTTTACATTATAAATGTTGTTTGTGAGATTTATAATTTATGTACATTTATTAGTATTTTATTATTTTAAGTGCCAATTGTATGTTGTATATTGAGTATTGTTTTAGTTGTAAACGTTTGTTTTGAGATCATAGGCAATTGTTTTAAAAATTATTCCTATGTCCTATTTATGATTCTTTGTGTAAGTCTGAAATTATGTTACATTTCACGTTGGTTAATGTTTCTTAACACGCAGTGTCACATGTTACAAGTACATCCGGGTTTTACTAGTTAACCATGAACATTGTATAACATATTTGTTTTTTGACTAACTTTGAGACCTTTATGGTAAGAAATTTGTATTTTTTACTTTCAACATTGCGTTCAAAGAAACATATATAGTGTACTAGTGTTAGAAAACTAGAAACTAGAATCTAATAAAAATGTTTAAGTTATAACGAGAATTTCTTGTACAGTAGGCGTAATTACTATTCTACTTTTTATGTGTGACATAAATAGATAATGAAATATGCAGTTTTTATAAAAATAATCAAGATAGTTAAGACATGGTCTGCAAATGTCTTTTGAAATATCTTTGTATTTAAGTTATACCAGAGAGAACTTCATCAACCAAATGCATTGTTTTAACATATGAATCACAAACAATTGAGCTATTTAGTAAAGTGATTACTTGAATATCACTTGGGCCTTATCATGTGACATGGGTTAATAATATGACAAAATTTAAAAGTAGAAAATGTGTTGTCTTGTTTTTTCAACTTGTTTTTTCAGCTGCACATTTTACATGTACATTGACATATGATTATGTCTTAAATCGATCATCCATCGGATGTTAGAAATATACGTTCTTGTCATTTGAATTTTCCTTATCGCAGAATATTTACTTCTTGTATTTCTTTTACTTTTTGGACGTATCTGCTTAAGTGTATCTATTATTGGAGTGTACCTGCTTCTGTAGAACTTCTGTAAACTGTTTGTTATATATTATCATAATCATTTTTTGTGAAATACAAGTTTTATAATAAAAATGTACCAAACGAAATCTTGACAGTGTTATGCTTCATATAATTAACCAAACTATTGTTCTAACGGGATTCTAAAAACATTTCCGATCCATGTTTTTGTTGTATTCTTAAACATATTCCTTGTTTAACATGCCTGAAATAGTGAAGAGTAACTAAAACATAAATGTCTTGTAAATGGTATGTATTTATTTGGTTATTTTATCACCGCAGAGAGGAAGTTAATTGGCTTAACGCTGACGGTAGATCGATCATTGTTGGTCAGTTGGTTTGTCCTCATACAAGTGAGCAAAGCAGACTTTTTTTCATCAACCTGTCAGCTTGAAATTCGAATTATGTCCTACATATGACTTGAAATCGTGCGAGACACTTTTTATATCATCAGTGGATCACACATTCCAGAGTTTTTTGCCCTTGAATTTAGCTGGCGAAGAAGTTCCGGGGTATAAGTCACGTTGGTGACAAAGCTGAAGTTTCAATCATGCAAATCCACGTACAACCATATGGGAAACTACTAATCTTGGATAAAAAAATCTGCAAAATCGATAGACATTTTTTATCCACATCGCAACTAGAAATTCGAATTTGTTGTGTAAGATTTTACACATGTGAAATCGGCAAAACCACAAGTCATTGTCATCCTCATCTTAACTAGAAATTCCATTTTTTGTATGTTTGAGCATTGGATTTAAATTTCCTGTCTTATTACATCACGACTTGTCTTCTAAATTTCTATTGTGTTGGGTTTATTGTTAGATGCCACTAACCTTTTTGTTTGTTTGATTCGTGTTAGAGATAACAATGTTGAAACAATGGTTTAAAGTTAGGATAATGGCCAACATAAAACAAGCTACATGTATTAACATCATTTCAAAGAACGATTAGATCAATTCTGTTCCGCCATACATACCGGTACCAGTCTGTAAGATTATACGGTGTAGTTTGTGTGAATAAAAAATGGCGGCTACAATGAAAATTTACGATTAGGATATGAATTCTTTGCAATTTAGCAGCCATGGAGGATAGCCTTGTATCAATGTATAACGCGCACAAACTTTATAATTTGAAATTTAGAGGTAAAAAATCTGCGCGATACATAACAAGTTAAGGTACATTAAAATCGGCGTCATACCGTATAGGCGTTTAAACACTCGTGTTCTCATCTCATTTTCAATCAATTATTTCAGCTTTAATTAACCAATTTTTCATAGATATAGATTTTTTGATTTTTCCGAATAAATATAAGTTACAATAAAGGCACTTCTAAATTCATTTAGTCTGGTATATGAAGGAAATATTAAGGAACAAAGTATCTTTGAGGTCAATTAAACTCTTCCAAAATGTGTGAAATTGTTTACAAATAGTAAGAAACGTTGACCTTATTGTCTTTATGACCTAATTCAGTTGAGTTAGTTTATTTTACGTACAGCCTTTTTAGAAGCGATACATTTGCTAGTGCTTACTGTGTAGGTGCCTTTAGAAAATGTTATCATCAGATAGTTTCCTTGTTATACCTTGTTCCTACACTGACCCGGAAAATAAACGCACAGGTATTACTATTCAGCAAATGTTCTACGTAAAATACATTTAATACTGATTTTTTTTCCTTATAGGAGTTAGTTACCAAAAATAACTATGAACTGATTAGGGGTAAAAAAAACCTTTGTTTTTATAGCAACTGTTTTTTCACATTGTTTTTTTATAGGAATTTACGTTGACAGAGTGGTGTACATCTAAGTTATGTTTGTAATCAATAGGACTTGATAACATCAGTTTGATGTCACATCTCTTCACGGATGAATATTAAATAGGTAAGAATTACGAAAAGGTTTATGTTGAAGATTGCATTCATTAACACAAGATGTGGTTGTAGTAAACAGGTTTTTACTGTCCTGGAAAATGTATTAAATCCCGACCATGTAAGTTGTGAAGTTCATGCTTTTATTTTATGCATATTGTCATCCATAATTTATAAAATAAATTAAGAATTTCTTTAAATACATAAAAGCGTTCGTAAACGAAAAATCGGTTTATTGGAAAGGAATATGTTTGAAACTATATTTCTTCATTATCATTACTGTACAGGTGGCACCAGTAAAGAAGCTTGTTTTGCTTAAGACGACTTCTTCAGGTAATATTAGCGATTGGAAGAGGTGCCATTTCTTCATATCTCCACGTAGATATTAATTGGCGACGACTGTTGTGTATAAACCATGGCGACTGAGACTGGTAATTTTGACTGCGGGTTGTCCGATGAACATAAAGACGGGTGTATTGCAGCTTGTTTCACGCATAATACGTTGCTGTGCCTAAAATGCAAGGAAAGTCACGGAGAGCTGTGTAAAGTGAAGTCACTGGAAGGCACATTGTATGAGAAAGATAAAGGTTTAATTCAAATAATGGGCGCGCTTCAAAAAGCCAAACGCAGTTTTACAGAGACAGAAAAGTACTTGCAAGAAATAAGAGAGAGAAGACAAGCTGTAAAAGATGACATTAACCTAGAACTTAAAGATATTATTATCAGACTTGAGCAAAGTGCTAAACTTGCAATACAGACGGTGGACTCGGAAGCAGTAAAGATGGAAAGTACCTTTACCGCCTTTTTGAAAGAAGGTCGTGAGCTAGAGACAAAACTGAAGGATCATTTGTCAATGAATGTTGGACTGGAGAAATTTGAATCCGTTGTCCAAGCTTTGACAGATTTGTTGAAAAAGACAGATACCACAAGATCCGGGAAATCGTTGGATGCTTCGTTTAATGTAAATGAGACATTGAGACACAACGTGAACCACAAACCATTTGGAACGGTGATATTTTCGGAAGTTGAGTGTTACGAAGATGTTTTACCGCATACAAAACCCAAGCGAACACAGACAAAAACACATAACTCGAGAGGCGAAGTCGTGCCACAAAATCAAGAGGCAGACGAAGAGTCGGCATCGGATTCGGATATTTATTATGAATCACAATTTGGAACCGAGTCTTCAACTTTGCCTCCCGATTTAAAAGGCAGAAAAAGGTCGCTTATACCTTTCATTGGAAAGAATAATCGAGTGGCAAAAAACCCCGTCGTGAACGGTAGTCCTAAACCAAAGATGTTTGACGGTACTTTAAAACCAAAGATGATCGCTTCATTTGCAAAGTTCAAGCAGATATTTAAGAAGACTGAAAGAGAAGTTGAATCGTCCATTTTTTTTAGTGATGATCCGGTTTGTTCCGAAAATGCAACAACTACATCGCCTGTACCTTCGGATAGTAAAACTGTCGTCGTTTTCACGCCGTTTGGTCAAGAAAAGCAAGTGCCGTTTTCATGGACGGCAGATTTTACTAACGGTATTATATACTTCAACAATACCGAGAAAAAACTGTTATTGACTGATGCAGATCGCAAATTGAAATGCTCTGAGTATGTTCAGGATGAGCCTCTTGCGATCTTGCATGTGTCGATGGAGAGAGTAGCCATGTTTTGTATAATACAGAAGTCTGGTTCTTGCGTATTGCGATGTTACGATGTGCATGACCGAGAAATCAGATTATATCACAGCGTGAAGCTGCCGGATGAATTCAGCCAGCAATTCATCGGTGCCTGGTATGATACTGTGGACGATAGGTTCGCTGTTGCGTGCAGCGATAAACTATTTATTCTCAACAGAGACGGTGCAATAGAATCCGAGCACGAGCTTGAAAAAAGTGCGGACGAACCTGTAGATGCAGACCGTAATTCTTCTGACGCAAAACCTGTGAAAAACGGCGGTGAACGAGATATTTTAGAGGCAACATATGACTTCAGAAACCGATTGCTTTTTGTACCCGATGCAAAACAAGGGACCTGCGAATATTACATCACACTGAAAAACGAAAATAAATCTTAGTTGAGAATAAATAAACATTGACATTGATATTGATATTGACAAGAAAATATAGTTTAGAATAAGTTAACATTTACAAAACAACAAGAATATGAGTAAAAATTGGCAAGAAGTCTTAGTTGAAAATAAATAAGCATTGACAAAAATCGTACTTGCGAATGAGTGAACATTGAAAAGAAATCGAAGTTGAGAATGAGTTAACATTGACAAGATATCGTACTTAAGATTGAGTAAAAGATTGCCCAGTATCATAAACGTTCTTAATGTGTGTGCACTATTCAAGAGATGATATGTGACTTCCATTCAGCTGAGTGTTGAGCATGTTTGTGCACGAACAAGCTCAACCCTTAGCTTAAACATATGCAAATATGCACTTACTCCACCTCAAACTCAGCGTTGATTCTTACTCAAACTTGACACCGTATTGAGCATGATGATCAAACTCACTTTAAAAATTGAAAAAAAAACACTCAAAATTGAGTCAGAATATTGAATTTAGTATGTTCGTAATATTAGGCCATTTACAATGTATCGTAGTTGGAAATGAGTAAATATTGACAATATGCTGAAGTTGAGAATGAGTGAATATTGACAATAGACTGAAGTTGAGACTGAGTTAATATTGACAAGAAAAAGTAGATGCTTCAATAACTGAATTCCAAATTTGTGTTTGCTGGAAGGCACCATTTCATTGTTAACGTTGTCAAATTTACTATAAAAACGTCTTTGTGTTACTTGGAACACTGAACATTTTAGATATGCGCACATGTACCCATATCAATTCGTGTAACGGTCAATGTTGATGTATGTGTTGGTGATTGTTGTCCGAGTTCATTTCATTTCGATATATTTGATCTGATACGTTTGTTTGGCAAATAATTTTTAGCTGGACTATTCGTCGAGTAGTTAGTGGTATTTGCATAATAATTCGATTTTGGTTTTGGAACAACGGCTCCTTATCTCGTATTTAGACTACAAATGTATTAGACCAACGAGTATTAGAATGAAACTTCGCACCCGTGCTTCGTATAATTGTGTGAGACCACTCAACAAGACCTATAACTATGAACTGCATTTTAACAAAATGAATTGATGTCCTGTTTAACTTCGTAAAAAAATCAGGTTAACATCAAATGGGGGATCGAGTTCGGCACTTTTCGATCCATGTCATACACCATTTATCTTAGCTCATACCTTGCCTTATCTTAAATATAGAGAATATTATGTGAGTTTTGGATAAAGATCTTGAAGTTTATCATGCTAGGCTTAAAACCTTTGTGTCAGCCAAAACCAAAAAGGAGATTTAGGAATATTGAGGTATATTTTCAATTTCCATAGAAAACTGACATAGTTCATGGCGTGTTTAATCCAAAAGTATTATTATTTGTTAATTTATAAATACAAACAGAATAAATTTTCAATGATGATATGAACAGACTTTTTTTTATATTCAACGTACATGTGTTGTATCTCTGTATTGATTGGGTCTTTTTTGCATATAGTACTCATGTAGTACACCACGAACGCCAGTTCGCAATTAAACTAAGTTATGGCACTGCTTGTGAAAATAAAAATAAAGTCACACTGTCTGTGGTCAATGTACGTTAACTATAAACTTCTTCAACAATGAGATCGCTTACAACTATTTTACAATTCTAGAAGCATCATAAGATGTATCTCTATTGGCATATTGTTATATACAATTACTTCCTGGAGGAGCCGCTGTTCGCTTGAAACGTTCCTTTTTCGAACCTAGAACACAATGGGCCGCCATTTTGATTACAAGGTTCTTTTGATTGACTTACTTTTGATTCAAAGGTTAATTCAAACTTACACTAAAACCTCAACTGGAGTATTTGTTTAACCGGTTACGCACTTTAATCGATCAAAAGTACGTACCAAGATTTGTATTGCGTAATGTTACGTAATGGGCCGATTTGTCAAGTTTTGTTTCACTTTTTCAATGCGTAAATACGCAGATACGCATCTTATCTGGAGCTCTGGCGATATTATAAAGCTTAAGTTTATACGATCGTTGTTTTACTATCGATTTTCATCTGGTAATATGATAAAAGTTGTGATGTGTGGGATTAAATGCTCATTCTTTATTTGTGGTTCACTACCTTTACATTAACTTCCGTAATTATATGAATTCTTTTGTACGAGTGTCATTTTTACGATTCTTTCGGTTTTATAAAACAAAGAAGAATTGAAATTTAATAACACACCCGAAAAACAATGGGGCAGTATTATATTTTCCTAACATTCCAATGTTCTAATTTTAAAGCTGAATCTTCTGTATTTTTTCTTGATTCTGCTGCAATAATTCTGCTGTAATTGTGATTTTTTTTATTTAATGTTTCAAATCTCGATAAAATAATGTTGTTCTCTAATCAATAGTTCATTCTTACATTCATGTAAATTAAATAAGATAAATATATTTACCAACGAGAAGGAAATACGGCATAATAAGTATCCAGTGTATCATGCTCCTTTTCGATTTATATAGAATTTTTTTAAATGTATACAGAAATATAGAAATGTTGTTTTGGCTGGTTATTGAATTTAGCTTCCATTTTATAGGCACATATCTGGAATGTTTGTTGTAGATAAAGACGAAAAGTAAATATATTAATAAAACTTAAACGGCGAATTGAGTACTTTTTGTTAATACAGGGCAGTGCATTTGAAGCGCCTGGTGAAACTTTGCTGTATATACAACTGTTTGCTTCTTTTATGTCAACACATATTTCTAGAAAGTTGTATGAAGATTCAATAGAAACTTAGAGAGATTCATCCGCTCACCCATCCGCCAAGTGTGTATCAATAATACGTCCCGACAACAGCCGGACGTATAAAAACATATAAAATACTCTAGTAATATTATTTAAATAAATTCGCAGATACGGTGCATGAAAGAAAACCAAAACACAATGCTGTTAAAAGCGACACAATACGCTGCAAAAATTTATTTAATTGTTATATCAACCTATATTATGTGCAGTCGAAATTGGAACACTTTTTCGTCGTAGCTGTATAGCCCAGCTGTTCACCTTAAATGACCTTTACATAACGGCAGCTGACCCGAATGACTACATTCAAATATTTCATTGGCTGATTTGAGAGAAATGCCATTGAATTTTGGCCACATCACTGCCTTGGTGTACAGCGTGTAGGATGTAACACTGGTCTGTATAAGGAATTCCGGACTACTCTCTGCATGTTAATACGACACATAGACACACATTTTGGCCCAGTCACAATTACGCGCTATAATTCATATCGCAGAATTTCAGGGTCAGTGCTCTCACACTAATTCGTCAAGGGAAGCCATAATGAAATATCGATGAACGTTGGTAACACAGTATTGCTTTCACGATGAGAAAACAAACACTACCGAAATAGTATAGTGTCATTATAGCTGGGAAATCCTTTAATGATCAAACAACAAATGTGTGCAGTACTCGGTCAGTCCGTCTATAAATCATTTCTGAAAGCCTGAATAGGCTACCTAAATATGTTAGTGTGCTATAAATAACACAGACTAACTCCAATTTTATATAAAAGAAAAGTAATATGCTTACATGTTCCATTTACAATGCGTCATGTGAATATGGGTATTATACCATATGTGGCCAGGGTAGCAATAGCACAATCTGCGCATCTCGCAGTCTGTCCAAGAGATACCCAACGAGACCACGAAGGCTTGCGTAATGTTATAGCGGACAACGTAGCTCTTGTTGCGTAATGTTATAGCGGACAACGTACCTCTTGAACAGACTGCGCATTTGCGTAAGCTGGGCTTGTGCTACGCTGGGCAAAACGCCTTAAGACACATTTTCGCATGACGCGGATCTGAAAGTGTGATCGATTTAAATGTGTCGAAAGAAACCTTTTTTTCACACATCATGTGGACATTAATAGATTCTAACTCATTCTACACAAGGACAGGAAAATATTAATATTTGTATGCCCCCCCTACATTCAAAGAAGAAGGAGTATATTGTTTTGATGGATGGCGGCCGGTCGGTCTGTCTGTCGATAGACAAGTTCGTTTCCGATCAATAACTTGTGAACGGATTGACCAATTGACTTGACACTTCCCATGTGCATTGACCATTTCCAGTAGACGAACTCTATTTAAACTCGGGTCACTAGGTCAAAGTTCAAGGTCACTGTCACACTAAGAAAAAAAATTGGTTCCGATCAATAACTTGTGAAGGACCGATCGGCTTGATACTTCCCATGTGCATTGGCGTTGGACAGAAGATAACCCTGTTGAAATTGGGGTCTATAGGTAAAAGCTTGAAGCCACTTACACACTAAGTGTGAAATAGTTTCCGATCAATAACTCGTCAACTGATTCACCGATTTCCTTGTTACTTATCATGTGCATTGGCCTTGGACAGTAGATGACTCCTATTGAAATTGGGTTGACTAGGTCAAAGGTCAAGGTAACTGTCACAATAAGTGTGAAAATCGTTTCCGATCAATAACTCGTCAACGAAATGACCGACTGACTTGATAATTCACATGTGCATTGGTTTTTGACAGTAGATGACCTCTATTGAAATTGGGGTCACTAGGTCAAAGGTAAAAAAATCATGTGTCAAGACCCTGTTATTTTTTTTGGGGGGGGGTGGGGGGTGGGGGTGTGGGGGGCATCTGTCTCCGACCACAGGTGGTTAGCGTGTGTCTATGATATTAATTAGTGAAAACATCATTTTGAATGATAAATTATCATATTATAACGAAAAATAAACTTTTCTGAAAAAAACACTATCAAATATATATATAACAAGGTATCCAACTCGAAATCTATCTATCTATCTACCTGCCTGCCTGCCTGCCTGCCTGCCTTCCTGCCTGCCTGCATGTCTGCCGCCTGCCTGCCTGCCTGCCTAGGCTTGGTGGCCGTCTGCGTTTAAGTCCATCTGGTCTGTGCAACATCATTTAGTGGTTCAAAGCTGTTATGGGAAGAAAGAGACAACAACGAGTGAAATGAGAAACTCGAAAAAATATGGCAATCACATATTCAACATACCCACGAAAAAGACACATCTAATGCTATTAGGTCATTGTATGTATTGGGATCAACATTCTGACAACTTATATGGAACCAGTAAGAACATGTGTCACACTCTATGGCTAAATCATTCTCAAAAACTTCAGTAACACATGAACCACATGGATATTCGGGTCCGGGATTGGTTTCTATGACATTAGATAATGAGAGAAGCAAAATACATAAGTACATTACCTACATTTCTGTGGAATATGCCACTTGTTAAATTTCAATAAACAACCATAAATATTTCCAGGCGGGATACTATTTGGACGAACAGTGGGCCTTGGGTGGTTGGGGAGGCTGCTGTTTGAAGTGAAAATAAACAAGGATAAGAACAGCAATGCTGTTAAATGAATCAAAATACCTGTATGCATAATTTATAAAAAAAGTCTGTAATGGCGGCTACCAGGGGTCACGGTCACTTGGAAGAAAATCTGTAATGCACACAAAAGTGTTATAACTACCAGAAACGGAGGCAAGACGCTAATAAATCAGTGAAACAATCTCTCATCTCATGAAAACTACCTATAAAACCTATAAAAAAAATAAACCCTTGAAGTCTAAGATTAGTGTTTTTTAAGAAATTTTGACGAGAATTGAAAAGTTTATTAGTCTGCACGACGCATGCGCAGTATCACCATGAGCAAGATCACCATGGACGACCATATGGAACAATGTGATTGGCTGACTAACTCGTAGCCACGAGTTAGCTAAGTCAAGATCTCGAGATAGCTTAAATTCTCTCCTCTTTTGATTAATGTACCCTACCTTTATTTACTGCACCGCTTTTTTTAATTGCACGCCTCTTTTTATTTAGTTTTACACTCCTCTTTTTTCTATCTCTAGTCCACTACATAGCTAACTCGTGGCCACGAGTTAATAAGTCTTGGCCTCGAGTAACTAAGTCGAGGCCACGTGATAGAAAAAAAGAGGAGTGCAATTTAAAAAAAGAGGAGTGAATGTCACCTCTACGTCACCGTAATTTTAAGCCAGTACTACAATCGGCAATGTATTGCATAAATATTCCATTGTCGCATGATTGATTCGCTTCCTCAAACGGAACAAAAATTTAGTGCTGACATTGCAAACACGTAATGCATCCAGTTTCACTTTCGGTTTGGTTGGTTATGTAAACACCGTAAATTCATCTTCAAAAGAAGACAAAACATGATTAAATAAATTATTTGGATAATTTGTCAAAATGCAACGCATATGAACGTTGACAGTGCTCTTTATATCAAAGTTTCGGTAAAAGGTTTAGCGCTTGTTCAACGCGCGTCGTGTACAGCCTTTTAACAATAGACGGATCACTTTGTGGTGAATAAATTAGTAATACAAGCCAAGATGGCGATCAAAATACACGAGGCCTATCTTACGAAGGATTCCGAAGATAGTCGATGTATCACGATTGGTGCTTTTGCATGTTGGCATTTGTTCTATAAAAAAGATAACAGAATTACTAGTTTAAACATTCAAGATCTTAGATAAGTGTCATACACACAATTTGAAGCCGTTTTACCATCGGTAAAACGATATTGATTTGATCAATACATGATACATAGTGAAACGAGCGGATAAACTAATATTAAGTGCGAAAAATGGCCACTTATTTTTCGAGTTCAATACGTAAAGGATCAGATGTGTTCTTTGAGTTTCCTTGCATTACTTGTCAAGGAAATGACAGAAACACAGAGGCGCAATTTTACTGTACGGAATGTTCTAAGGCTTATTGTGGGAAATGTGTGGAGCATCACAATGTTTTATACATGAAGCATGCAATTATGGGGAAAGAAGCTATTAGCAAGTGGTCTGTTACTAATGTGGATGCACGCGAACGATGTCAGGAGCACAAACAAGAATTAACAGGGTTCTGTGAGGACCACAAAGAGCTGCTGTGTCATGTCTGCCATGTTTACAATCATCAGTAAGTAAACGTGAACCTTTTATCAAGTTCTGTTTTGGTAAAGTTGTTTTTTTAACTATTGTTTTTAGTAATTTTAGCCATTTTTGCCATTATTCATGGTCAATCACGGCAGTAAATTAAAATATTGTGCTCCTTTTTCCCGGTTAACCAAATCTTTACAGCTTACATGTACCAGTATACCTTTCACATAATTATCTTAGTTTCTGGCACATGACTGTGCAAATCAGAGTATCAATCCATAATGTACTTCAGAGAGCAAAGAATCCTTAAATTGTAGAAACATACTTATCAAATTGTCAAATCACGCCGGGTATGCGAATACTTCGTTTACGGATGGCACTTCACTTACAGAGAACAACAAACGCCACGCGCGAGAGGTGAGTTCTTCAGCTTTTTTGTATTTATGTTCTGTTTATTTGGTTTTTAGACACAGAACATTGTTTGGGTGATTAATGGTATAGCACTTCGTATTGCGAAGAAAGAAATTCGCGGAAAAACGGTGAATTATTTTAAAAAAAAACGATAAAATTTCATCGATAATCAGCATGAATTGAATGATCTGTACATATTTAAACAAAATAAACATACTTGGAAATAAATCAAGAACGTGCTTACTATTCGAAATAAAAGATCCATATATCCAGTAATGTTACAACATGTTACATTTTAGTTTACTAATGTATTTGAGAAAATTCAAATGTTTTAAGAGTCGCATGCACATTTTTCATCTGCACTTCGTTTACCGATCATCTAAAAAACAATGGCACTTCGTTTCCTGACATCTAGACACTTTTTTCCAGATATAACACACTCGTATTTTTTGAATCAAAAATGCAGAATTCGCTGTGGAATACTGTTAAAGTAAGCAGGCAATAAATAAAAATGTATGTACTTAGTACGCAAATAAAAAACGAATAACCGAAGCATGTTCTTATCCCTTTGAAATATGATTATGATTTGGTATAAATGTGAAAGATAAATGTTAAACAAATTGGATATGTCTAATGAGTAAAATCTATATGACCATATATTTTAAATTACGGTCTAAGCGGTTGATCTAAAGCATTTATCTTTATGTCCAAATGAAGGTACTAAGGCTATTTTCTTTTATATTAGATAGCATGTCATGAATAATCACTCTGCTTAAACTGCCTCTCAGAGATTAATATCAGCAGCGATGCAGGTTCGAAATTCTATTGGAACTTTTTGGCTCAATGCCAATAAACGAAAATAGCAATAAAAGAACGGACGGGGTTGATTTAATCACACGATAGTGGTGTAAAAATTATGCATATCCGTCTTTTTTTTAATATAAACACAACACATGCTGCATATGAAGTTCTATCCAATATAGCACCCTAAACTTCGTTTGTGTGGGTATACTAAGTACTGACTCCATAATATGACATTTAAACATTTTATGTACGCATTCCTTTTTTTCCAGAATCAGTTGATTTTACGATTTAATTTTAACCGTGATTCTTAAAACTCAACCAATACAGTGATTTAGGGTCAGGTGAATCGCACTTCGAGCAAACGTTAGCGTTGCGTAAAGGGAAGTGCTCCCTATAAGCAGCGCTCAAAATACAGGGAGTTTTACCATTCTCTTTTTAATTTTGTTGCTACGCATAAGTATCGTCTTGATGATGCGATTCAAATAAGCACAACCGACATAGGATTTTATGAAGAACAAATGTGTATTTGCGTCATAAAGACCCCTTCACTACCGTTATCTAGAGCCCTGCTATAAGTAAAATTAAACACGATTGTGTTGATTCGCATTATCCGTACACATTTATTTAATAATAAATATTATCTTATTTGAAAATTGCAATTATAATAAACATAGTATAAATTAATAGTCATGTGATTTTTGAAAAATATATTTAAAAAATGTTTCGTATGAATAGCCATAATATAAATAAATGCATTTGAGGTAGAAGATAAAACTCAGTTATTAGAGTGCCCGCTTTGTTGAAAGTCTCCGTAATCTGAAGTGCCCTTCATCGGTAAACAAAGTGGCTGCAACTTTATGTATGCCACCTATTACAAAATGTACTATCTTTGTTTATATTTCATTGAATGCTATCAAAATTTCAGTATTTGAAGCACAGTGATTACTATACATGCTGGAATAGCAAAAAATTTCTTGCAATAATTCTAAGTAGTTTTATTTTGTTAAAATGTTTACTGTTCATCCAGTTAATGCTGTTTTCCGATCAAATTTTCTATTTTTTGGGCAAAACTGTTCCATTCTTCCGTGAAATTGTGTATTCCCAATACAAAAGGATACACCATTTATCAACTCGACCATGTGTCTTGTCTTAAAAACTAATCTTTAGGATATAACTTTAAATAAAACAGAGGAACTTACCTCTAGCGCGTGGCGTTTGTTGTTCTCTGTTAGTGAAGTGCCATCCGTAAACGAAGTATTCGCATACCCGGCGTGCAAATGTCATGACGAAAAGACCACGTGTAGAATGACCGCACAGATATCATGATTGTACGACGTTTTGTATATTGATGGAAAATGTTTTTCCTTAAAGCACCAGTTTAAATAAGATGAAAATTGTTAAGCAACACTATTCCGATTATATAACATGTAATGCTGTCACTAAACGCATGTATTTTTCTGATGATGTATATTAATACAATTTTTAAGTTTCATGTTTATTTGTATCGGGCACATTTAGTCTGTAATACTATAATATCGCACCACATACATGGTTAATATAAGGGATATAGCAACACGTATATGGATATCCGAAACCAGTTGAGTACGCGGATACTTTAAAAAAAGTATTTCCATATCAGGTGCAAATCAATATATCGTCTGTATGTCTTTTAAATAACTGCATTGCTACTTCCATTACAAAAATGTAAATTGTACTCTTTTTAGATAGCGTATGGTACGGTGGTACAAATGGGACATAAGAAATGTTTATTTAACGGTCTCTATCACGTGCGATCGCGATAGCTATGACGTGCGCGCGCGATAGCTATGACGTGTACATGCGATAGCCATGACGTGCGCACGCGATAGCTATGACGTGCGCACGCGGTATCTATGACGTGCGCACCCGATAGCTATCACGTGCGCACGCGATAGCTATTACGTGCGCACGCGATAGCTATGACGTGCGCACGTCATAGCTGACCAATAAGAAAAGGTATCAGATCAGAACAGGTAGCGCGTGCGAAAGCAATAATTGACCAATGAAACTTGTTGAAATGTCCATTTTGTAACTAGCGCACTGAGCACATGTCGTGTTTTTATAGCGAATTATATCTTAATAATCACTTATCTGATACCTTTTTCTGATTGTTCAGCTATGACGTGCGCACGTGTTAGCTATCGCGTGCGCACCTCATAGCTACCTCGTTCGCACGTCATAGCTATCGCGTATGCACGTCAAAGCGATACACATGGCGTGTTTTTATAGCGAATTATATCTTAATAATCACTTATCTGATACCTTTTCTGATTGGTCAGCTATGACGTGCGCACGTGTTATCTATCGCGTGCGCACGTCATAGCTATCGCGTGCGAAAGTCATAGCTATCGCATGCGCACGTCATTGCTATCGCGTGTGCACGTCATAGCTATCGCGTGCGCACCTCATAGCTACCGTGTGCGCACGTGATAGCTATCGCGTGCGCACGTCATAGCTATCGCGTGATAGAGACCGTTAAATAAAACATGTCCTATGTCCCCATTATGCCACCGTAGTATGACCCGTATACAGACTTTATCAGTTAAGTGATGTCTGGGAAGGGAAATGGGATGGAAATAATGTTATCACTGTTTATCGTTAAAGGGAAGTTAATGCCAGCTACGGCCTTATTTCAAGTTTTGTTTTTTATCATATCATATACACAGTAGAACAATTTCAGAACAAAAACTAAACTGTTGAAGGAACATCTTTACGATGTACGTAATCATCAATTGATATTTGGAACACTTTAAATAATATAAGACTTATCTTAATTATTAAAAAAAAATACTCAATAAATTAAATAGTTTTATAAGGTAATCTAAAGAGGCCAAATACTTTTCTCCTGCGTGTACAATTCCATTATAAAGATGAATAGTTCAAAAACATGGAAAAGTCATTATATTCCTTATCATTCAAATACCACAGTCACCATAAATGTACAAAACAATAGCTAAGCATATACAATTGTTTGAAACCATTAAACATTTTCTGTCGTTTGAAGTATTGCGATATATATTGCTACATCATTCTTAAGCAACCAGAAAAGAGTTATCAAGATTTTTTATTTGATCAAAATCGACCGAGGGGGGGGGGGGTGAATTTGTAATATTTTAAACTTTTGCCTATAGATGTTATCAACCGGCGTCAGTTTAAAACGCTACTTTCGATACTTAAAAAAAATAATTAGACTTTACCCATATACTAGTAAATACGTGTATCTATTTAATAACATACTTCTGTATAAGCTCATATTTTAAAGTACACACCATTTAGAAGAAAGCGAACAGCAACATCATTATTATTAGTAGTATTATTCTTCTTCTTATTTGTCTCCTACCGGTTTTACCGGAGGGGACTTATGGGTCTTTCTGTCAGTATGTCTGTCAGTATGTCTGTCAGTATGTCTGTCAGTCAATCACACTTTTCTGGATCCTAATATAACTTCAAAAGTTCTTAATATTTTTTGATGAAACTTGAAACATGGATAGATGGCAATATGGACATTATGCACGTCATTTCATTTTGTTACTACGTCAAAAAATTATGGTTGCTATGGCAACAAATAGACTAGAAATACTGCTGAAAATGGTGGTTTTCTGGACCCTGCGATGACTTTAAAAGTTCTTTATATTTTTTCATGAAACTTGAAACATTGATAGATGGCAATATGGGCATTATGCACGTCATTTCACTTTCATACCACGTCAAATTTTTTTTTTTTAATTCTGACAATGGTGGAATTTCTGACAATGGTGGGGCCGGTAGGGGACATTTATTGCTTGGCAATAGTCTTGTTATTATTATTTTTTTTATTATTATTATTATTATTATTATTATTATTATTATTATTATTATTATTATTATTATTATTATTATTATGCATCTAAGATTCTCAATAAATATCACACACATGAGTTTAAGTAAATTCTTTGTTTCAGGAAATGCAGCCACGTCGTTATCATAGCTGATAAATTGAAAGATCTGCAGCAGACAGGAGAGTACAAAAAGATGTCAGCACTTTTCGATTCATACTATCGGCTATTGATTCTGAAGAAAAATTCATTGGAGAAAAGTATTCAGTTTCATGAAAAGTCCTGCGACAAAATCAGAGAAGAAATCAATGAATTACGCAAGAAAATTAACGATGAGTTGGACCAACTGGAGAGAAATACCGTCAAAGAGTTGGACGCCTTACTCACTACCTTGAGGGCATCTATTCAAACAGATATTTTCAAATGCTATGAGTCAATAAAACAAATGTCACGTGTACAAGACGATTGGGTGAGCATACAAAACAAGAGTGGTACGATTCATTTTAGAAAGTACATAAGCTGTCTTGATCAGTCTCTCAGGATCGAATCAACTTTAAAAGAAATGGAAGTACAAAGAGAAATGATTCTGACCTTTTATCCTGATAGAAGCATCCAAAAAACTTTGTCCACTCTCTCAGACTTGGGAGATATAATCGGGGAAGTAAGAGAGTCACAAACTGCTAGTAAAGTAACACCAGACGAAGTCACCAAAAAGAGGAAACCTCAGTCATGTAACACAGTAACAAGCCGGCATATAAACGCACTTAGCAACATGAACACGTCCGCAGGACAACCTGGTCAAGTGCGACTTATCAAAACTAAGTATAGAGTGCGTGTAAAAAGTGAAACAAACACGTGCAGGATTTCAGGCATTTGTGAGACAGGTGCTGGAGATCTCCTCATCACAGACTGGTGGAACAAGAATGTGAAGCTTCTGGATCAGGACTACAAAGTTGTGGCCCGATATGACTTACCTGATACACCTTTGTCGATGTGCAGCATCGACTCTAATCAGGTAGCAGTCGCTGTGGGAAACTCAGGTGTCCTCTTAATGCGAGTGACCAATGGTTGTTTGAGACATAAAAGGACGTTAAACATCGAACATTCATGTACTGGTATTGCTCATCACCATGGAAACCTCTACATAACATCACGTGATGCACTGTACCTATACACTGTTGATGGAAGACTTGTGAGCAAGATGTACGAAAACACATTAAGAAGATGGACAGGTATTTATTATCAATATAATTTGGCATACATTTTATGACAAGGTTTATTCATCATTGAAATCAATAACATAATTCCAGAGACAACTGTCAGTGAATTTATGACAAGGCAGTTGTGATGTACACAAATGCATTGCTTTTGCGTCTAACTTCCAATCAAACTTTTTCTAATAACATATAGTTTAAAGAAGCAGTTTCATTTTCGATAACCAACCCAAAGGGCCATGTTGCTTATTATTAAGTTATTAATATTTGAACTTACCTTAATCTAGCTTACATTACTGTTAATATGTGTTATAAATATGTGTTTCAGAACTGTTCCAAATATATAAAACTGAGTATTGACAGGAAGTAGCATGGCAAAGTTTAAATAATTATATGAATTTAATGAAAGTGCCATCAATGCGAAATGGAAATATCTTAAGTTTCATCTTGTTGGTTCTATGCAAATAAAAATTGATGTTCAAAGCCCGATCGACGTCAACAAAACGAATCGAATAACCTTGGTAAACCTGTTAAAACCAAGTTACCAGAAATTTTTTTTAGGACAGGGGTCGAAAGAGCTACATTGTTACATGCAAAGCGTACTTACATACGACCTTTTTAAAGGGATCTTTTCACGCTTTGGTAAATTGACAAAATTGAAAAAAGTTGTTTCAGATTCGCAAATTTTCGTTTTAGTTATGATATTTGTAAGGAAACAGTAATACTGAACATTTACCATGGTCTAATATAGCCATTATATGCATCTTTTGACGATTTAAAACCTAATAATTATAAAGCGTTGCAACGCGAAACGATTGAATAATTTGGAGAGTTCTGTTTTTGTCGTTAAATTTTGTGAAACTACGAAGATTGCTTATATAAGGTATAAAATACGTTCAGTATGTGTACACGGCGGAATAGCTCAGTAGAATAAAGCGTTTTTACTTCAGGACTCTGGCAGGACTCCAGGGGTCACTGGTTCGAAACCTGGTCCGGGCAATGTTCTTTTCCTTTTTTTAATTTTATTCTTGATTTTTTACTGGAGCCTTTACGATCCAATGTTTACATTTATCGATATAAAGCATTTAATGAATAAGTTAAAAAATGCCAAAATCTGTGAAAAGGCCCCTTTAAAGCCAATTCAAGATAAATCAAGAAATTGTATAGGGTCTGGCTCATGCCGACATTGTTGGCATTCAATAAATCGCTCGTGATCACAATAACATGTTTTCTTCATGTAAAATATACGCTGACCTTTTACAAAAACGTGTGCACCAAATATATGATCCCATTAATGGGGCCTTTTTTCAGATTTTGGTATGTAAGGAAGTTTGTCTTTAAATGCATTATATTGATCAATGTTAACATTGGATCTAAAAAGCTCCAGTAAAAAACAAGAATAACAAAAAGTTACTAAGTTTATATATTTAAGTATATTCGGTAATAAAATTGTACTGAGTATGTCTACGAGGAAACTGCCAGTTAACTATAAATTACGCCTGTAGATTGATCATCATCGTCACGTGGTAAACCCAGGAATGCAAATTGCGCATGCGTTGTGAATTATATATATATGTTATATATAAAATGATTAATCTACTTGCGTTGTTTATAGTGTGTATATCGTTATGTCACCTATTTTCGCGATGCACTTTCGATTTCACATCGCGAACATTTATTACCGAATGTACTGAAAATATGAAAACTTAACAACTTTTTTCAAGTACTGTAATATACCAGTCGTGATATTTAAATCAATTTAAACTAATAATTGTAAAAAAACACACGGTATTTTGGAACTTTTCTTTTTTCGTCAATCTGCCCCTTTAAACAATAAAATATTAAACATATCTGAATCAAGGGGTTTAATATTCAAATGGATTGTAACATCATCTCTTAAACAATCATTCAAATCGTGCCCATTAGGTCGAAATTTGCACTGTCTGTGTGCGGCTTAAACTGGCCACGTCCCAAATGTTACATGGTTTATAATTATGTTACAGTAAATTCTTGTTTTAAATATGTGAAATAGCAAAGATTACAGGTTTTATACTTGATGTGACACATTGTTTAGTGGTCCTATATAGGTTTGTTCAAATCATATCCATGGGGTGAAAACTGACCAACCTTAGCTAGGCTTATAAAGTGAAAGAATAGTTATAACAAAAATCTTCTCTGAAACAACAAGGCCAATTAGTGAAATAGGTATATTGTAATTATCATATAGTGGTCCTCTATCGCAAGTTTTCATCAGGCCCTTAAAGGGACTGTCCAACAGATTAAAGCGTCGTTCGACGCGAATCGATATTTTGGGAAACTACGAGGATTGCTTATATAGCTAAAAAATACCTCCTCATTTGACGTGAGCGTGGATGGTTGAGTGGTAAAGTGGGGAGACATTTTACTCCAAACTACCATGACTCTAGGGGTCAGTGGTTTGAGCCCTGTGGAGGTTAACGTTTTTTCTTCTTTTTGTAAATAGTATTCTTGATTTTTTACTGCAGATTTGTAGTCCAAATGTTTAAATTTATCAATATAAAGCATTTAAAGCAGTTAATGACAAGCTTTAATACATGCCAAAATCTGTTGGACGGCCTCTTTAAGGTAAAAAATGGTCCTGCCTTGTTTGGGGTGAAAATGTTTCTATTGAATTATAAATCACAAAGAAAAGTACACAGCTTTGACACTTGATATGTGACATCATGTTGTAGTCCTTAACAATAATTGTTGAATCATGCACCTGGGTTCAAAACAACCTTGTCCCTGTTGTATATATTAATATTGTCTTTAAAACTAATCAAATTTTAAAACAATATGGAAACACAATTTTTGTAAACAAACTGCATGCCTAATATGTGATGCATTGAAGTTTATTTTGTGTTTGTTATTTAAAGTTTTAACTATATGCATTTTTATAACGTTCAACTCACGAACTGTTTTATGTACTTATGTATTCGATGCAAAATTAAATCTCAATTTTATATTCGGCCATCTTTTTTATCATTGTTTAGTTGTTATATGCAACACATAATCTTCATATATTTCAATTACACAGTCACCTCATGTGCAGTCAGTCCGGATGGGCAAAGAATATATGTGGCCAACGAGGAAACAAAACAACTTTTCACACTGTCCAGTAATGGCAGAGTGATCTCCACGCTGAGTGACCCGTCTCTAAAATGGAGCTACCCTCCCGTCTTACCTGGTATCCATTTGATGGACTCGGGGGAAATTCTGGTTTGTGGAGACTTGTCCAACACAATTATCGAGGTGGACAGAGATGGGAGACAGAGACTGGCAGAGGTGATCTCAGAAAAGGATGAAGTAATCAAACCAATGTCTGTCTACTACAGTTACAATACATCCTCATATATTGTGGGAATGGATGGAAATGACCACATAATGGTGTGTAAAAAATGTAAAAAAAAGAAGTAGTAAATGCAAACATTTTAAAAGTTTAAGGATTATTAATACAAATCGTGAAAAAAACACTAATCTACCGATTCACTTGAAATTATTACTTGAAATAACGTAAAGAATATCTACTGGCGGCATCGGCCAATACGCCCTGCTGGTTGAAAATTAAACACAAGAGCATAATCAAAGCGGATTGGCCCACACGTCGTAATGCGAAAATCGTTTTAACGTTCAAAATGATTGGCCAAATACATGCACCTTGCAACTGAAATTACTATAATATTCTAACACGACCCGCAACATCCTTATTATGCGTGTACAAGATGGAACGAGTTTTGTGTTATTCTTCACTCTAAACTTAAAACGAGAGAACTTTATGTTGTGAAAGTAGTTCTTGAAAATTCATGGACAAGTGTTCAGGATGATGCAAGGGCTTAAACACGCTCTTGAGAAAAACAGCAATTTTATAAACACGACATTGTCGAAACAAAATTATAGAATCCACATATAATGTTGTATTATAAAATTACATTTACATAAAATGACAACTTTATTTAAAAAAATATTTTTTGTTTTACACTTATGAATCTAACAATATACTAGAATCGAAATGTAAACAAAATAAAATATTCTAGTTATTTCATCAATCATTCTTACTTAGTTCATGCATATACATTTATCAATAGTTAAACCAACATTATGTTGTTTTATGTTTTGACAACGTCACTGAAACAAGCTCATACATTTAGTAAATACACCGTTGTCATTCTAAGTAAATATTGTGATCATATAATACAATGTTAACATGCACTTGAAGATTGATAAGAATTAAAAAAAATTATATCATTATTGAAAAAATTGTTTAGTGTAGCAAATGATTATAAGCTATCATATTGTCACAATTATGACTGTATTTGGTTATAATTGTACTTATATTTCACAATGTCTTCTGCTGGTTTGATTCAGCATGATATATTTGTTTGGATGTTTAAGCTTACCGCGTGATACTTAAGTCCGAGTATAAAGTAGAATTGTAGATTGCGTGTATTATGATTAGTAATTGCATTATGGTAGTTAGGAAATAAAGAATGTAAAACAACTATTTGTATAGGCAATTAAAGTGTAAATAGTCTATGAACAATCTATTGAGATCAATCTACCAGTGTATACCATCTACCGTTGTAATACTAAACATGTCATTATTTATGTTGTATAATACTTATTGTTGGTGTTATTGTTTCCCTATATTTCTTTACGATGAATTTAGTTAACAAAAAACACAATGACCTACCCATTGTTAGTAAGTTAACTTTTTTATTGCAAAATGTGATGTTATGGTCAGAGTATATACACAATTGTGTATGTTTAAAAAATATTAAGTATGCAATGTCGAATCTTGGTACAAATTTTAAGCATTCCATAGTTACATTATACGTCAGTGTGCATGACAGATAAAGGTTGAAGCGATATAATTTCAAACATCTACAAGTTACTGACTTAAACTTTATACCTACAAATGGACTATAGACGATTTTTTTCAATTTATTGTCATGAAGTTATTTAGTGTAAGCTCTCTTTCATCACTAAAATAAAGCTACACAAATATAAGATGATAGTTTGTCTATCCGTAGTATCGGCCCTCTTAAATAATACATACGAATTGTGTTAACAAATACAAAAACACGCATATGTAATATGTCACACTACAATTAAATGTCTTTTCTTGGACATAACAACGAGAACTGCATTTAAATCGGCATTGTTTTGACAATGTACTGGCTAGACTTTGCTCCCTGAAGTAATATGTATCATGGACAATGGTCCTCATAATATCGACCCTTCTGATTGGTTGCTAAGGTTTGCCACTATGTGCTTTAGCTTGTTTTAAAAATAGTATCTAAATGGAAAAACGAAACGTCTGCTTATGTGTTCTTAAAGAATTTTCACATTTTATTCAAAAATAAGCGGCATATTAAACATTGGATAAAGTATCTATTAGTCCATAAACAAAGTAACATAATTGTGTGTTATGTAATTTAAAAATCAAAGTTTCAGCCATAAATAAACATGACCAACTTTTCAATGAACACCGGGAATCATAAGAATGGGCGTCGTCGTAATAGTCATGGATTACCACCAAATAAATTAAAACTTCTCAGAAAAACATTAACTTTCTAGCACTTTTTGAGGGTTTTTCGTTGTTAAAGTCACGATACTATGAGGAGGGCCGATACTATGAGAATAAGGGATACAAAGTAATTGGAAACACTTTTTTTCATTGCTGATCACGGTTTTATGTCATAGTAAAAGAGGTTAAATTATGTTATTTCTAATTTTAAGTACATGTAATTTTATCATAAACAAAATAGCTGTTTTATGTATAAATGCATGCAATAAAATGTCACTTATTATTTATTTTGTTCAAATAACCTTTACTGTTGGCTTTTACGCTAATGTCAACACTGAAGTTTTCTTTAAGTCCCATAAACACTTAAAATCAACGAATATTTCGTAAAATAGTTTGTAAAATATTCAAGAAACCATTAAGATAGGTTATCATTAATACATTGTTAGACGGTACCGTAATAACAATTCAAATGATGGCTGACCAAATGTAGAATGCATCCGAAATCTGAGCACAACTGCACAAACAAATCTGAGTTTTTATTTCTGTAAAACAGGGTAAAATAATAGCAATCTGATGTAGTTTCTTTTATTTATTTATTTCCAAAATGAAATGTGGAGGACAAAAGCGTTATTCAATGTATATTTATTATATTTGAACGCAGTTTTGAATCATGTTGCAACATCTTGCACATGCTCTTTCCTTTTTTCGAAGACTGTGTTGATGGAGGCAATTTGACCATTAACGCAGTCCCGCCAATTTTAAATCCAACGTAACCATTAATATTTAACGTTTTTCTTTATTTATTTTATTTCATCAGGCCAGGTATTTAAAAAGTTGTGGTTGATGAAGTCAAGATTACAGACTTGCTTTGTAATCATGTAATCGCCCATACGGACGATTGTGTCATCAAATGCTTAGGTCTGCTATGTAGGCAAACGGTTTCTCTAATGATTGCCAGGATGGGTGTCAATCTCTAAACACCCAGGAAGTAGCGCATTATCGATGATCTAGTTCTTCTTGATATTGCATTTTTTTCGAATGGATTAATCAGGGTTGTTGGGTAATGGTAAATCCATACTAGCGTCAGAAGAAAATGTTGTGTTCTGTGTACAGTTTAAAAACAGTCTACACATTGGATATAATACGTTATTATTGCTTCTATTTGGTGTTGCAGTTTCAAATCACCATTCCGGACAGAGTGTGTTTCTTCAAACAGCATAAGACTACACCAACGTTCAATACATTTCAGTTAACTAATGTGGGATTTGCAGTATATTTGCAAGATATCATTGGGTCAAATGTTCTGACAAAGACGTATTAACCTTGATTTATGAATTGTCTCTAAAATGTTCACTAACTTTAACATCAATAATTAATTAATAACAAGAGCGGTCTTAAGACAGTGCGCTCGACTGTTGTTCCGCTTTGATAGCGTAATACCAGTCACCTTATGTAATGACTGTGAAGACAATTTTAGCACAATAGCTCAAAAGTCAAGTCGTTTAGTGTACAGATTTTTTATAAATATTTTAGTAAATGCGACCTTGACGTGATTTTTCCAAAATGCGACTTCCCGCTATGGCTGCATGTTTACCACATTCATTTTTAAAATTAAAATCATTTTTCATTTTCTATTAATAGTGACCTTGACCCGACTAGCTTCAATATGCAAACCAATACTCGATCAGCATGTGAGCTAAATACACTCGAATGTCATTAAAATATATCCATACTCACTGAAGTTATTTAAAAGAAGCTATTAATATATTTTTAGCAATCGATACATCAAACCAACTGTTCCAAAACGCGCTGTCTCCGTTAAGGCTTCATATATGCAAAGTTTAATAAAGGTACGTCACCGCAAAGTTTAGCCAACCTCCGCCTATGCATTACGCGCACAACCACAACAACATTGTGGTTAGTAATAGAGCTTGCACTTCTCAGTGAATATAAGATATCACAATCAACCGAATAACTTAACCGAAGCATACACAATACAGATATAATTTGATCTTTTACATTTTTGGCGATCATCATTTTAGCTGGTGACCATTAATTTTTCTAGTACATGAGGTTAGGAAAATTGTTGTTTACAATATCTATTTGCCGTCACAATTAGACAGGAATTAATAGTATCATGGTTAATTTAAAAGTGTGTTTAGTTCTGCACCATTAAAATGTACTAAGTGTTATGTAAAAACGGGTAACTTAGTCTAACTTAAGTCTTTAGACTTTTCACAACTATTTAGGACTAGATATTTTGTTGTGCACGATTGCACTCAGTCTGGTGTATAGTAATCTTGCTTTGAAACAAGATATTTTAGTCGTTGCTACTCTGCATTAACGGTAAAAAGTTGGCTTGGGCGCAGAACGCTCGAGGTTTTGTACATGTGCTCAATCTTGCGCATCAACACCTAAAAATGTACTGGGAATTTTTAACCTTCATCTGTAAGGTACAATTGTTGGATTTTAATTTATGATGAAATTGTAATTTATCATTTAGTATACTGAAAATAATAACAAGTGTGTCATCATATGCCATCAGTTGCTCATCGGAGACGCAAAGAGAATTAACTGTTATGACGAGGAAGTTTTCACTATAGCAATGGATTAGCTGCCCCCCCCCCCTACTAACAGTCATCCTTTTCAAACAACCATGCCCTTTTTCGACTTCAACCGAGAAATCATTAGTGCAAGTGTGTTTAAGCAAGTTTCATGATGACTGGAAACGAAAAATAAATTATACTAGAGTTCACAAATGTTAATTTAAGCCATTTCTATAACACTGCACTTCCCCTTGGCAACACTGCCATGCTTCTCAACGGACGGAAACCATTTTTGTTTTCTGTCAAAATAAATGTTCCGGACAAGTTTCTTAATGATTGGTTAATAGCTATATTTTTACAAAGTTCACGTGTTTACATGCATAGGTCATCGGGTTCATGTCGTTAAACTATAAATATTTTCTCTCTTACGGGCGTTTCTTGTTTGATTTATTTGTTTGCAGTCACATAAACAACCAAGCTATGCAATATGGATCTGTTACACCCATTATTGCTGCTTCTTCCTGTATTTGCACGATGATGATCTGAAATATTAACTATAAGATGCTATATTCTTAAATCTTTTTCTAAAAAGAATGGATATAGTTGGCACTTGTTCGTAATTTCATTTCATCGTTCCTCATACACGTGTAACACTGTTGCTCTGGTCTCCTTCCTACCATTAAGTTATTAAATGGTAATTAAAATGAATGCGTTTTATTTTTATTATTTTTATTTTATTATTATTGTTTAATTTGAGTTACAATGCTATGTGGTTAAATTGTTTTTACACATATATATCATGAATATTGCTGGGCCAAGAGTGAGGTTGAGCGCTCTAAAAACGGTGTAAAACACCAATGTTTTGCATTGACCGTTCCAAGGCTGTGACCCCAGCTTTATTCTTCTATGTGTGTATATGTTGTTTCGTATTGTGCTGTTTCGTACTGTTTTGGCAATTGGTCACTTGCCTTAAATAAAGGACCAACAAATTTTGTTTAATGAAAATGCAATACTTCTCCAGCAGCGGGAGTTTTATTTCTTTATATTCAGTATATATGTACAATGAAAATTGCCTTTACCCTTGACAGCCATAACAGTCAATGTACAACAACTGCTTTGAACTCAACCAATAGCATAAAAACAAATGTTAGCAGCAGGTTTCATGTTGGTTTGGCAGATACTGTACGAGAGTATCCACAATATTTCACTATAAGTAAAAGTGTTATGTCTTCTGTTCATACGCTTTTCCTTACTTTGACATAGTGACATAGTGATAGTTTTAGCACAAAAGACCAAGCTTCGAACTCAGCGGAGATATAATACGGACAAATGTTCTGATAAAGTTTCAGGAAAATTGGGTCTGAATAGTGGTTACAAGGTATATGTAGACAATGCAATAATGTGTTATAATTGTATGCAATCATGTTTGATTAATTATGCAATTATGTGTGATAAGATCAAATACATAACAAAAAATGAATATGTTTCCATGAAATGATATTTTGTGAAACGCGTCATTTCTCTTCAGGGCATTGTTGATAATCATATGGATCAACACTGTCAGAGTAAAATGCAGGAAGGTCAAACACCGGGGTGCTGTCGAAATAGTTAAAAGGTTTCAAGGTAAATCCTCTTTTCACCGAAATCGTCATAGGGACATCTTCGGCGCATGGAATGTGTAGGAACTTTTCGCTTATCCAAAGCACCACGTCTTCATTGACAATGCTTTCATCATCAAGTGTCATCTTCCCTGCTTCATCTGCAATGTTGAATGGACCAAGCGTTGAATAAAATGTATTCGTCAAATAGGGTTCTGATTCTTTGCGTTTACTTATCGCAATTTGGTACTTCAAATGATTCCACGAGTTTAACAAAGGGTGATCCTTCAATATTTCTTGCTCTGTCGAGTATGGCACAATCCTATACCCTCTTAACGAACCCCATTTGTTTCTTTCTCGTTCATTAACAACCATATAGTATTTTGGCTGGTGTGGGTTCCACACTACAGATGTTTCATTTTGGTAAATGGTATCGCGTATAAATCGAGTTTGGTTAAAATAAAACATGTTATTATTTCCCGAAAATGTTCGCCTGTCATCGCTTTGAAAAGCAGCATTAATATCTCCCGCTTCCCACGTTAGAGTTTGGAAACTATTTTGTATGCCTAGGACATCAATATCTACCTTAAAAGAATATGTATGATCGTGTATGGGACCCAACAGAAAATCACCTATTCTAAATCCAAACATTGACGAATTGTAAAGGCCATCATCCCAACTTCCAAACAAATACCCCGAAGCTGTTAACATAGTTTCTATACGACCGTCAACGTGGAATTCCCATTCGACTACATAGTCATAGTTCCCCAGGGTAAGGATAGTCCTAACAACGAGAAAGTAATCAACCATTCCCCTTGCCCTATGTCTCCATAGCGCTCTCTGCCCGTCGGCTTCAAAAACACACACTCCTGCCCATGGTCCGACATGATACCACTGAAAGGTACCGTTCACATCCAGAATGTTGCCCCACTTGGGACAATCCAGCCCTGGCCTCGGTTCTCTGGAACCTGTCCCGAGTAAAAATGCCGTGTCAGTAAGGGTCAACGGTCCGTATCCATTAGAACCAGGATGGTACAAGAGAGTTATATCCTGAAGTGAAATTTCATATGCTATTCTGTGTTCCTTGAAACGGATGTCATAGATTACAGGACCTCTTACGGGATGCAAAGAAAATTCAAATTGCCATCCTAAATAAGTAATTTTGTACCCGTTTATTTTATACCGTTTACCGTGCTCTGTATACGTCCTTGGTGGTGGAATATTTGAAAAATCCCTTTCCGGCATAGTGTCGTCTTTTCTTACATTAAATTCATTCGTGTGCTGCTTGATATAGCCTTTTGGGTAACGTACCATTCTTAACGTCCCCAGTCCATAAGCATCGTTAAGATCCTCGCTGGAATAAAATGGGCCTTGTGAAGCATAATACCAATCAGAAGCTTTCCAATTTGCAACGTTTGTTCCCGCGTGGTGAACAAAGCACGATATAGGCAAAAGTCTTAAAGAGGCATCCCCTTCTCCTTCATCATCAATTTGCAGATACAAATTCATATGTGAAATCCTTTCATTCGCGTTAACAGTAGGTAGCTGGTAAAACATTACAGATATATTGTTACCAAACGAGGCACTGTCGAAGCTTTCGCGAAGCAAACTGTCCAATCCAGGCACATGAAGCGTGATATTTATAAATTTAAATAGCTCATAGTTTTCCATTTCATCGTTTGGCCTACGATTAATGTTTATAACGCCATCCTTTATAAGCTGTTCAGCAACCATATTTGTGAGAGCATTCAGTGGCCCAACTTTGTACTCTATTACATCCGGCGGTTGCATTACGGGTCGAATGACATGCACATGCGCAAACCGGGCAGGCAATGACCCACTTCTGTCCAAGTACTCCAAAACGTGTTGTTTATTCGGTGGATGGAGATATAAGTGAGTTATCCTTGATTCATTGAACTGTTGTGTCGTCGATATATATTTTCTTGATTGTAGGAATTTAACAACTGAGTTTACTTCCATCTCTGTTAACTGCGAAAATGGCGAAAGATGTACGTTTGGTTCAAAATGAGCATTTTCTTTTGATGAATTTCTATTACAGACCTTACATAAATAACTCTCGCTTTCTGTGTGATTTAATAATATTTCAGATCCCGTAAGTGTGTTATTATATTTTTCTGTTATACACTGTATCGTATTTTCAACTACGCATGGAGTATGTTCAAACTTTTTTTGATGGCTCAAAACAAAACGATCGAATGCAATGCCAAGAACGAAACTTGTTACGCCAGTAAATAAAATTGACCCTGCTAGAGTCTTAATACTGAAGGATTTCACTTTGTTTCGCTGTATGTGTTTTTCAGATGCACCATCGTCGTCATCATCTCCATCGCAACCCTGTGACTCGTGGACCTGCCGAACAAAATGTGGAATAAAATGTATACATTCACTTATGTGTACAGACCTATAATTTATTGGAGAATGTCAAGTGAATATTTCAAGTCATTTTGTAAATCAACATAACCAATTCAAAAGAGTTTTGAAGGTCGGTTGTAAACGTCAGCACACGCGGTGCATATGCCCACAGTAGATAATTATTTTATATTTACTCACTTCGAACAAAGTTGCGAAATGGTAAGTTATTTGTCCATTACTCTTCATTTTATTCCAACACTTAATTACTTTAATTCCGCACTCACCATTAAGGATTCTTCTTCGGAATTATATTGCATCCTTTGTAGTGAAATCATGCTCAGCGATGTCTGTGATTATGTTTCTTAAAAAACGTCAGCATGCATAGTAGATATTTAAAATATTTTAATTTCAATAGACATTGATTTAAATATACGTATATTTAAAATTGCATAGCGTTTGGTTATATATGTGTTTTTGCAATTATTACAATCGAAATGTAAACGATGTACAAAATGTGACGGTCGGTACACGCTGTTACATAGTAAAAACATCTTATTAACAGTCGACGCATGAATAACAGCTGGTGCACAGTTCTGCAATGTGTATAGTATCATTAAACTTTAAACACAACGTGTTATTTCTACATTAAATAAGAATGATCAATTTAAACAATATCTTATTTAATTTAACAAAGTCGTGTACTTACAGTAATATTTTGATGTTCGAATAGAGACGCTATCTCAAAAATAAATAACAGTTCAGTGAAAATCCATTGTTATATTTCTTAAACGTTTGGGTCAACACTAGATGTAGTCGAGTTTAATACTGAACGAAAACGCTATTACCGGTACGTGTAAGGTAAACTTGCAAGTTTCTGAACATGTTAAGGCTATCGATAGACTCGATTTAACTTAAATAAGTATTGATTTTACATACCCCAACACGGAACAAAATTGCTAGCTTGTTAAGTCGTGAATTGGTGATAGCGATGCCGATTCTTTCAATACACATTAAGCACTGCGGTTTCAAATTTCGTGCGTTATCTTACAATAGAAAAAATAGTGAAAAGCAGGCAGGCAATTACCATATTTTGGTGAAGTTTTTTAAATATAGTTTTTATATGTTTTTAATATGTTCCAAAAAATATAATAAGTGTTTTTTATTTATACATGTATATAAGTATTTTTTTATCAAAATTGTATGTTTGTATGAAATAAGCCGCAATGTATAATTAATGTACTATATTTGCATTAAATAAAAGAATTGGATTACCATTTTTGTAATTTCACTTATTTCTTAAAATGAATTTACATTTTTTGACACAAAATAAAGCTAGCAAATAATATGAATAGCATTTCATCCAGTCCGAAAAAATTAAATGGTTCTGTAGCATAACACATGTACATCAAGAGGTTGATGATAAGTGGCTGTTACCTAAATTCGAAAATCACTAGAAGATGTTCATAAGATTGTGAGAGCCGTAGGCCTGACAGAAATTAGATTTGTTGAATCGAATGTGTGTGATTATATCACAATTCCGAGCAGCAGCAAGTCATTAACGCTTTTTATACGTTTTTTCCGTATAATAAGCATTATATAGTGAAGATCTTATCGCTTTTATTAAAAGTGTTAATGCCCGAAAATACGTTAAGGTTTAGTGCAAATATGTATTCGTCATTTTAACAATTAAAGGTGTCGTTTACTACACATTTCAGAAAAGCAGTTTTTCTTTGCATTTGCTTTTACTAAGTTTTGTTGAAACTCGGTGAAAAATGTGAATAATTTGGTCAATATTTAAAAATCGATTATCACATCGAATTATAACCATGATAAGGATTTTTTGTACATTTAACTGGATATATCAAATATTTTAATATTATGATTTAAACATTTAGTATTATTCTTGAGTGTGTTGATTTCTAGATGTAAATGTAGTTAAATTAACGGCTTAAAAATGCACAAGCCCGTGTTAGATCAAGTTGTAGGAATGTGCTTTCTTAATATTTGCATGCGTATAACATAATATTTACTTTTTTTGTTTGTTTTGAATATCATTTTACTCTTCGATTGACGAGAAGCTTGAAATATAAACTAACACTAGGTCAAAGAGAAGAAAAAGACAGACGACTAGTTGTGCTTTTTTTTAGATTCGATAGATAATAAATTTAGTTTAAACATGATATAGGATCGTTTTAGATGATTGAGTGCACGCCTAGCGGTTTTGTATTTATTTTTAGGGAAACAGTTGAAACCTATCTTTTCTCTTCACATTTTTCTTATTTATAAAAATTATGTGAAAACGATGTTTCCACTAGAATGAATAGGTCAGATAATCTCTTTAACAAGATCTGAGTAGCCATTCCTAACGACGCAAAATAATGCGTTAGAAACATCATGGTAACCAAACAAATCTCGAAGAGAACAATTTAAATGAACAATTATATGGATCACAGAAGAACATGTTATTTACAGTTATTAGAGTCTAAATGTTTCATGATGCTTGAGACGACAATATGTTCAAGCTTTTTTGATGCGACTGAGATCAAGGACACAGGCAATCATCCGGAAAATCAATGAAACTACTTATAGTTTTACATAAAGACATTTCACGAGTTAACATAAACTATTTTATGTACGGCTTTAATAAATCTTCAGTGCTATTGAACCCGAGAGAAACGGGTCGGTGGTAACGTTTCGGGTGTGTAATATCTATAAAGATATAAATCACAGCAAAAGCAGAACTGATAGTATTGAGAAAATAGAACATGAGTAAAGGTAAACATTAATTATTTCATTTTTCGTTATTGTGGAATTTTAAATAGCATTTCTCTAATCTTGTTCGCTTTGAATAACTGTTGACACATTATATTAAATTTAGCTGTTTCTTATCCAACGAAATGTTAAAACTATCGGTACTGTAATGCACGAGTCGTTTCCCACTAATCACAGACAATCGCTGAATGTTTTAACTTTAGACTCTATCGCCCGGTTTTTCAAGTCGAACTTTGCGATTCTAATGTATCCCTCTTTTTGCACATTGATCCTCTTTTCGCTGCATTTTATGTCAACAAAGATGGATGCGCCAACGCCAAAACGAGCGAAAATACAGTAGACTGACTTCAAAATCACTAAAATCGTGGAGGTTCCGGGGGGGGGGGGGGACTTCGCCCCCTAGATCCCCTAGCAGGTTTTTGACCTGCACCCACCATGGGCCCTGGCGGCCCCTAGCAAATTTTTAAAATCCCGCCCCCTCCCCTAACCAGAAAACCGCCCCTGCGTGTGGATATATATGTATTGTTTAAATATTTATTTATAACCGATAAACTAGAAAGCTTTTCTCGTTGAAATCGATCATCTAATTCTTGCATTCTTGCTGTAACTTCTTATATGCGTTCACGCAACAAAAAGTAGATGGAAATAGCATACATTGGCGTGAATCTATAAATAAATATAAAACCACGGGCACGTGTGTACTAACATGTTGGTTCCAGTTTTAACACACTGTTTTAACCTGAAAATCGCAAAAATGAAAAAAGATATCAAATTGGCATTTGGTGCATCATATCTTGTTTGATTTCCTAAGTATACTTGTCTTTCAAATGTCATATTGTCTGGCCCCGCAGTTTTTAACATACTTTTTGAACCGGAAAATCGCAAACCTAAATAAAAGGCTACACTTACATTAGCATTTTTGCAGACGTTTGAATTGTTGCGTATATTTTTTCTACAACTGTCATAAAGCCATCAGTAGCATATTTGCAATTATGATAACAACGTATGAGCCTCGTTCTATGACAACTGGGTTTAATTCAAAGGTGTCGACCCAGATTTACCCATGCAATCCGCAAAGGCTTAACTGGGACCACACTTTCCGCCCAATCTGGATTTTCTTTATGGAAGGGCCTCCTTAAACGAAAAATGTCATAAATTCGGAAAGGGTCTTCTCTACGAGCATATGCTTATTTGCACAGGCTAATCTGGGACGATACTTTAAGCTCATGTTTTAAGCCCAGTTTTCCCGGAACGAAGGTCCTTTTATGACAGCGGTACGTGTTCTTGTCTCTTGGGTCGAACGGATAATAAAGAGGTGATCCTCTTAAGAAGTACAGACAATTCATTTTCGACGGAACTGCCGAGATCATATTGAATAAAAGGATAAGTAAGAAACTAAATCTATCAACGATTTTTTTTTCATGTCTCTTCGTCAATTTCTCTCTCATTAAACATGATTTTATATATTTATTTGAATATATTGGGCTTCTGTGCCCATATACTATCCAGGGTACGTTACTTCCACCTGTGCGCGTAATTGAATGTTAGGTTAATATATGGCACACTTATAGGTCATTAGTTTTGCGTTTATCGCAATATTAAAGACATTCGTATAGTCATAATTCCTCAAAAATACGCAACAATTTGTCATATCTATTTTAGCCTGAAATGATATGGCTGCGTACCCGTATTGATTGAATTTAAAGCTGCAGTAAAACACAATATGCTGTAATACGGCTTTGTTTTGTTGGGTTATATTGTCACACGGTCGACATCCAATGCCACCGCCTCTGTTTTGTGCTCAGATAACATTGTTCGCGCCTCAATAAGTCTAATTTTAGTGAATGTAAGTAAGTTAAGTAAGTAAATAGTTTATTATAGTGACATGTGCATTTCGTATGGTATAAACAATAATATATACATATAAAAAAGCACCCGGCCCATTGGACCTATAAGTCACCTTAGCTGTTAAGCTCAATCTACACGTAAAGCATATATATACAGTTCTATGTCATAACAAGTGATGTGCGCGTGGGGCTGAGAAAACAGATAGCATATATACAGCAAATATATACAGCTTCAAGTGGTCCCGATTATGTCGTCAATGTTTAAAATATTATAGTTATTCATAGCAAAAGCAGCATTAAACAATTGGGTATACTGTAATATCAAAAAGCTAATATACTTTTATCAATAAGAGTTACAGCACTGATACAGGTTCAAATTTACAGTGGATACATTACGGACTGCCTGAGCAAATATGCTTTAACAATTAACTTGAGTGAAACTTAAATCGATCAAAACAATGTCGTAAAAATAGTTTTTTTTTGTTTAATCTTATTCGGCATTATTTTCATTTAGGTCCCCTTAACTGACATGAATGGTTTCTTCGTCTAACCTCAATTTGCGAAAGACCAAACTGAAAACTTAAGGCCGATTATTATAATTATGGAAATATTAATGATTTACATTCCGTACAACACATACATTCGCGAGTTTACAGTATTTTCATTAGGTATAAAGAGTGCTTGGACCCACCACGGGTGCTTACATAATGCTTCTTTATTTTATAGGCGGAAGGGCCAAAAAGCTTTACGGTTACCATATTTCTTCTGGATTACTCAAATTCTGCCAATTTCGACTAAGCCCCCCGCCCCCACCCTCAGTATATTATTCTTGTTTAATTTTAATAAAACTCGACCTTAACCAAATATTTGTTCGGAACGTTATTCTGTAAACTGCAACATATTTTTAATGTACGATTATATGTGAACTGGAAGTACTTTCATTCTATTATATTCTACGAGTTTTCATTGCATACTTTTTTAACACTAAGCAAGCCGGGACTTTTAGATAGTTGGCAAGCCTCTTTGCTCATGTTTACGAGTTCGGGTCGGGATATTTGATATCTTGCAAGTTGTCAATGATTCATATTTAATACAATAACCAAAATAAACATACTTTTAATATCATGTTACAAATGTGTCGTAATTGTTGTATGTGGTAAATAATAAATATATGGTATATCATTCAAACCCTCATTTATCATTTCAATATCTGGTACGATAGTGTACTTTCTTGTGAATGGCGTATACTAAAAGTATCAAAAAATTCCCAAACTATACAAACAAGTGGCAAGAGAATAGAAGTTCAAGTAGCTTTTTATAACACATTCGTGTGCCGATTCATGAACTCTTGTTTCGGTACAGAAATGCCAGAGACAAGAAGCCGTGTTTTTCGCGAAGGTCATGCGAGCTATTTTATGACATATTGCATGTTCAATGTGCCGAATCATGAACTTTAATGTGCTACATTGTGGTCTAAAACCGACAATTAAACAACGAGTTTAACAACGCTTTTAACGGACTGAAGTCACTGAGTACTTAAGAACGTACTCAGAATATAGGGTTTACAGGCGGTCTTTGGTCTTGTACTGCTATCGAGAAATACTACGTTCAAATTTAGAGGGTATATAAAACGGTGGGATTACCCAGTGTTATGAAGCCCGGGAGAAACGGGTCGGTGGTTACGTTTCGGTTGTGTTATATCTATACGCATATAAATAACAGCAAGAGCAGAACTGAAAGTATTGAGAAAATAGACCATGAGTAAAGGTAAACATTAATTATTTCATTTTTCTTTATTGTGGAATTTTAAATAGCATTTCTCTAATCTTGTTCGCTTTGAATAACTGTTGACACATTATATTAAATACAGCTGTTTGTAAATCGAAACTTATCAAACCAAATGTTGAAAAACTATCGGTACTGTAATGCACGAGTCGTTAAGCATACTCCGGCAATATGCCTTACAACATGTGGATATATATATAAATATATATATTATTTATTTATAATCGATAAACTAGAAAGCGTTTCTCGTTGAAATCGATCATCTCATTATTGCGTTGTTGCTGTCACTTCTTATATGCGTTTGCGCAACAAATAAATGGACAAAGCATACATTGGCGTGAATCTATAAATAAATATAAAACTACGAGCACGTGTGTACTAACATATTGGTTCCAGTTTTTACCACACTGTTTAAACCTGAAAATCGCAAAAAAGAAAAAAAGTTTACAATTGGCATTTGGTGCATCATATCTTGTGTTTGATTTCTTAAGTATAATTGTCTTTCAACTGTTTTATTGCCTTGACAGGCTTAACTGGGACTTCATGTTCCACCCAATCTGGATTTTCTCTATGGAAGGACCTCCTTTAACAAAAATATCAAAAATTCGGAATGTGTCGCCTCTGATGAGCATGTGCTTATTTGCACAGGCTAATATGGGACGAGTTTTTAAGCTCATGTGTTAATCTTAGTTTTCCCGGAACGAAGGTCCTTTTATGACAGCGGTACATGTTCTTGTATCTTGGATCGAACGGATAATAAAGAGATAATCCTCTAATAGTAGAGCCAATCAATTTTGTTCAAGCTGCAGTAAAACACAATATGCTGTAATACGGCTTTGTTTTTTGGGGGTCATATTGTCACACGGCATTAGCATATTGTCACACGGCATATTATAGATATACTATAATAGAAACAAGGAGTGCAACTTCATTTGCCATAAAACTACACCATCTTTACTGTAAACCATGTAACTCGAAAAAAATAATAACGAATCAGTAACACACCGGTTGTTTTCGAAAGCTAATAAAATAATTTATCAAGAAAAATTAACATCAGTACCATTGAGCAAGCAGTATTTCGATACCAGCTCTGTTTCTCTGCTTCGTGTTTCGTGTGTCGCCCTTTGAACGCGAGACACGATATTTTGCGCGATACTCAAAGCGACACACGATATTGTGCGCGATACACGAAGCGACACACGATATTTTGCGCGATACACGAAGCGACAACACGATATTTTGCGCGATACACGAAGCGACACGCGATATTTACCACGATATATCGCCTTTTGGGCTACCAACACTAGGGCGATATTTCGTGGTACATTCTCGCGCGTCGCCTCGAGTATAGTACACAATATCGTGTGTCACTTCATGTGTCGCGCAAAATATCGTGTATCACTTTGTGTGTCGTGTGTCGCCCTTGATGAAAGAAGGGCGAGAGTATAGATGGCACTATCAGGATTCCGTACCGTATTGTGTTTTTCTGCAACTTGAATTTAATAAAATACGGGTACGCACATTTATTCTTTCTTACTAAAATAGGCATGACGTTTATTTACGTTGTTTTGCTGAATTATGATAATGGAAGTCGTACATATTGCGAAAGTGCACAACGACAGGAGTACCATATATTAACCAAACATTCAATTTCATGATAATGGAAGTCGTACATATTGCGAAAGTGCACAACTACAGGAGTACCATATATTAACCAAACATTCAATTTAATGATAATGGAAGTCGTACATATTGCGAAAGTGCACAACTACAGGAGTACCATATATTAACCAAACATTCAATTTCATAATAATGGAAGTCGTACATATTGCGAAAGTGCACAACGACAGGAGTACCATATATTAACCAAAAACATTCAATTTAATGATAATGGAAGTCGTACGTATTGCGAAAGTGCACAACTTCAGGAGTACCATATATTAACCAAACATTCAATTTCATGATAATGGAAGTCGTACATATTGCGAAAGTGCACAACGACAGGAGTACCATATATTAACCAAACATTCAATTTCATGATAATGGAAGTCGTACATATTGCGAAAGTGCACAACTACAGGAGTACCATATATTAACCAAACATTCAATTTACTGATGATCGATTTTTTGTATTATGTATGCTTTTGTTAACCCATGCATGCCTAGCGTCTAGATAAAAGGCCTTGGCAAACAGCGAACACCCAGATGAGACGCCGCATGATGCGGCGTCTCATCAGGGTCTGCGCTGTTTGCTTAAATGAATTTATGTAAGAAATATTCTAAATATAGAAATAAATGAACTAGACATCCCTAATTTTGGAAATAAAATGATCCAATTTAGAAGGATTAGAGAATCCACTAGGCATAAATGGGTTAAATATGATCTCGGCAGTTTCAACGAACATGGATTGTCTGTACATTCTATGAGCGATGACCCCTTTATTATTTGTTCCACAGGAGGGAAGCCCATAGTATTATTATTATTTATTTGTTGTATCATAAATATGCTTAATTAGAAACAATGAGTGCAACTGTATTGGTACACCATCTTTACTGTAAACCATATAATTCGAACAATTTTTAACGAATCAACTAAACACCGGTTGTTTTCGAAAGCTAATAAAATAAATCAGGAAAAATTAACATCAGTACCATTGATCCAGCAGTATTTCGATACCAGCCCTCAGAAATTGACCCATTTCCAAAATCGTGTTTGGTCGGACACAAGTGTGTCCACATAGAGATTTTTGATGTCGACCACTTTTAAGAGCTTAAACTTAATAAACAAATCATTAAACGGTAGATAAACAGAACCTGTATGCACATTTAACAGTTTTTTCAATCCGTTACAATACCTATTGTTATCGAAAAAGTACAAGGTAAACACCATTTTATCGCGTCATTCGATCCGCGAGTAGAAGCAATCGAAAAAAAATCCCAAACTGAACAAACAAGTGGCAAGAGAATAGAAGTACAAGTAGCATTTTATAACATATTCGTGTGCCGAATCATGAACTCTTGTTTCGGTACAGAAATGCTAGAGATAAGAAGCCGTGTTTTTCGCAAAGGTCATGCGAGCTATTTTATGACATATCGCACGTTCAATGTGCCGAATCATGAACTCTTATGTGCTACATTATGATGTGATCACAGTATCGATCCCACTGATGGAATTGTTACCGTAAAATGATTTATAAACGGGAGTCAATTGTGTATGTACCGAATAGCTATTGCATAACAGAAATACATTTAAACGATCTGTTCTATTTTACCAACCCAAGCTCGGATGCGATTTTGTGTTTGTGGAAACATTTACGGATGAAAGCTTGTAAGGAAGCTCATTAGGACGAATCGTATTGAACATTAACCCATTTATGCCTAGTGGACTCTCCCACCCTTCTAAATTGGTTCAATTTATTTCCAAAATAAGGGATGTCTAGTATATTAATTTCTATATTTAGAATATTTCTTACAGAAATTCCTTTAAGCAAACTGCGCAGACCCTGATGAGACGCCGCATCATGCGGCGTCTCATCTGGGTCTGCGCTGCTTGCAAAGGCCCTTTTTCTAGACGCTAGGCATGCATGGGTTAACCCAGGTAAATTATACAACGTTTATAATCGTTTATGTTCAAAATGTTTGTTGCGTGTGAATGATTTTAACGGTTTTAGTAATTACTTACACCAATAAATTAATTTAAATGTTCGTGTGTCGTGTGTCGCCCTTGATGAAAGAAGGGCGAGACTATAGATGGCACTATCCGGATTTCGTAATACGGCATTGTTTATTTGGGTAATATTGTTATACGACCGAAATCAATGCAACTGCATCCGTTCTGTGCTGAGAAAACGATAACGATGTTTGCGTTTGTAACTTACTCGCATGTATAATTTAAGTTAATTGGGTTTAAGGGTATCGAACAAAACACTGTCGTAAAAATATGTTTTTGTTCAAACCGGCGTTACTTTCACTTGGTGTCCATACCTGACGTGAGGGGTTTCTTTTTCTAACCTATTATAGTCCAAAACCAAACTGAAACTTATAGACCAAATATTATTTTTATTACGCCATTCACTATAAACATATCGTACTTAATTTCGTGAATGTATAGGAGGTTAATTAGGTTGATGTGCTTGGACCTTACCCGGTCGCTTTTAAATTGAAGCTTCAGACGCGGACGAGACAAAAGGCTGTCCGAGTGACGCAAAAGTTGGTACACTTGCTTCTCACCTAGGCAATCCTGGTTCAATACCTGGTGCGGGAAGCATATGAGTTTGATTTTCGGTATCCATACCGGACATATGGGGTTTACTTAGGCTTCCTCCAACACACCAGAACTGAAAATCTTTCAGCTGCAACCAACAGCTGTGAATTGCGGCTATAATTCAAAATACGTCCCAACTTGAGTGAGTCTCGTAAGTTAAGCAGATAGTGGTGCTGGGACAAACCCCTGGTCCACACATCATGCAGCCTCCGGGCGGAAGGACTTCTTAAACTTCGAAATACACACAGAAAAGGACCAATAAGAGTCTCAAATGTCATTTATTTTCTGGACTACAAAAATGTCCGATATTTTTTATTTAGTTTTTTCCCCTCAAAAGTATGTTCGAACATGAAAATAAATAAGTTTGAAACGTAATGCTGTAAAGAAGATTATATGTACCATTGTATATGAAATAGTGTTGTTTGTTGAATTTATACACGACGACTTTTCGTTGTACACATATACTTTTTATAATAAGCGAGTCCACAAATCTCGGTATTTGGCAAGCCCATTTGTCCACGTTAACGGCGCCGTTTCACTTTGAATTTAAATCACGCAAGAGGTCAGATATTAAATTATATTTAAACCAAGACCAAAAAAATATGCAGAAAATATTATGTTACGCAAACGTTGTTATCATTGAATGTGCTAAATAATACATGTACTTGCATTTCAATGCCTCGTTTATTACTTCCAATATCTGGTTCAACAGTGTAATAATCCTTAAATGCCGTTAAAATTAAGTAGAGGCTATGGGAATATTCAATAAAGAACAAACAGGTGACAAGAGATTAGAAGGTCAATTAGTTTTTAAGACATGCATGTGTCTAATCATGAACTTTTGCTATACAGAAAACTCCAGAGATTAGAAGCCGTGTTTTTTTGCAAAAGGTCACGCGAGCTATTTTATGACATAATGTTTAATGTTACAAATCATGACCTCTTGTGTGCTATATTGTGATCGCAAACCAATAAGTTCTTGCAAAGGTCATGCGAGCTATTTTATGACATTTATCATGTTCTAATCTGCTATATTGTGATTGAAAACCAATATGAACTTGAACATAAAAGGGTCTGCACACAAGAACGATGTGGTCACTGTATCGATGCCACTGATAAAATTGTTACCGTAAAATGATTTAAACGGATGTAAATTGTGTATGTACCAAATAGCTATTTCATAACAGAAAGACAATAATATCTGCTCTATTTTACCAACCCAAGTTCGGGTGGGAAATTTTGTGTTTGTGGAAACATTTACTGATAACTTGTAAGGAAGCTGATATAGGACGCATCGTATTGAAAATTAACCCAGGTAAATTATACAACGTTAATAATCGTAGACCTATGTTCAAAATGTTTCGTTGCGCGTGAATAATTTTAACGGTTTTAGTAATTACTTACACCAATAAATATACTTAAATGTGTATAATCGAGCAAGTTTATCTTGAATTCCACTTAGAGACACGGTCTATACTAATGTTGTATTCCTTTACATGTTTTTATTTATCAATTATATATAGGGCATTCTATGCTATATTATCTTAGTCAGTCTTAAATCTATAAAAACAAAAGTAATCCAGGTACGCAAAATGTATTTCCTAGATGAACTAATTGGGTAGGTACTCAACGGAATAGGTCCGGTGCTGAAAAAAATCAGCGTATGTTATCCGATTTACAAACTTGTACCTGAACCCAGTCCATGATCGATTGCGGACGGTCGAAAGTCCGACTCCGCAAAACTTTACTTTGATATATTCATTTTAAAGTCATACATAAAGTAAAGCATTCTTGGAAGTTTAACGTTAAAGGGATCTTTTCACTGATTTGGGCATGTATTGTGGTTTGTCACTAAACGCTTTAAATTTGATAAATGTAAAAATTGGAACTACATGGCTCGAGTAAAAATAATGATAAAATTAAAGAAAGCACAAAGTAATAATATACTGGGACGACCAATGTAATGACCCTCGCAATAAAATTCTAGCATGTAAACCACTCGACCACCCATGCTCATGCAATGAATGTTGTATTTTATACATTATAAAAGCAATCATCGTTATGTCACAAAATATAACGATATCAACATAACTCTCAAAATTATACGATCGTTTCGCGTTTGTAATGTTTTGATTCAAATAATGCATATTTTAGACCATGGTAAATGTTCAGTATTGCGATTTCCTCGCAAATATCATATCTACAACGAAAATGTGCAAATTTGAAATATTTGTTTTTCAATCTGGTCAAATTTTTTTTACCAAAACGCGAAAATGTCCCTTTAATGGAGAAATTATGTTGTTCTATCTGTGCATTGTAAAATACGAAACGAAGTGTATAGGTACTAGCAATAAACTAGACGCATTCTAAGGAAATGTCCAATCTTAAGAAAAAAGTATTGTTATGAGCTTTTATGGATATCGACAAAAAAAAAAAAAACGATTTCTATAACAGCACGTGCTCATAAATACAAAATTATTTAAAATTACAATATTTTTTTTTTACGTTTATCATAGTTACGATATTGATCAAAACATGATACAACTTGTGCAAAACCTAGATATTGTATTTCTGAAAATAACACGTGCGGTGTACACGTAATAAGTAAATCCAATTCGAAATACTATTTAAATATGTTTAAGCTGAACTAGTTGAGTTGAGTGCTGCGCCACACGGCAAAGATTGAATCTGGCGTGCACACATATATATCCGGTGTGGAAAAGGTGTTGACAAGTTCGCATGTGATCTTACTTCTGTTACTATTTTAAATTATTGCATAAGTGGTTAATACAAGTACTTTTCGGAGCATTGGGTAATTCGTTTAAAATACACATGACTATGTTTACGGATTGTAATTGGCTTGATAAACGGTCTGTAACGATTGTTGAATGGTTTATATATTTGTACGATAATTGGTTTTATTCTTAGCTGCGCCTTGAAAGAGTGTACTTGTGGATGTAAACGTACTACTGAAACATACCGCAATTTAAAGTGATATTATGGGCATTGTTCACTGTTGAATTGAGCTGAAAAGAATTATCAGGTCAAACGAATTAGTTAAAATGTGGTTACTGACCAATTATCTGCAACTCATCTTGCTACCAGTTGTTTATAAAAAATATATATTATTTACGATATTTTACATGACTCACCCAGTCCTCTAAGCCGAAATGATCCGTAAAACAAAATTGTGTCTTTGTGTCGTATGAACGAATCTGAATGGAAACTACATTTAGACTCGCATCGTACATCGAATCATTTCTGTCGTCAGTTGTCAAAACGAAAGTACGGTTGATATTCGAATGGATTATTTTTCTCTTTCCGGGATATTGTTTTAGTATGTTGATGCTGCATTAACAAATATAAGTGTATATAAAGTGAAAACACCAAAAAATAAACAACGGTTGCGATAGACACATATATACTGTTAGATGCCCATAATATCACTTTAACGAATACACACACATTAAATTGTTACAAACGAATTGCTTAATTTTTAAAAGATAAAAGAAAACTAGAATGTGCTTATACATAGGATATAGAACGAGGTATTCGTTTCTTTTTGGTTGGGAAGATATTAAGTTTTATAATAGTGCCTAAAAAGAGTCATGTTTCCACAATCCACATATCCGACGTCTTAAACTGTAACAATATTTTTCAGAATAAGTTTGTGATAATGTTTGCTACAGGCGATCCTACTCGCAAAATAAACATTAACACATTAAAAGAGGTGTGTAATATAACGATGTGAAAGATTTCTGTCACTGAACAACCTTTTTAGTGGGACAAACATGATGTATAAAAAATAACGGACTTTTGTTGCAGATCTCTTTACCCTATAGAAAGATGCAAGTTGGAAACTGATTGCTTTTGTTTGGCATAATAGGGATAGATTTTTCCCATTTCCTTTTAAGGCTGACTTTGGTATGAAATATTTGGTTCCCACGGAAACAAATTCTATGAGCTTTAATCGCAGCAGTGCATGCAATATGACGAAAAGCGGCAGATCTATAGGAACAATTTTCATTATATGTGACTGCAAAAAATCATAATGATATTTAACGGAAACCAGTATGCAATGCATGAGAAAATTCAACACAAGAACCAACTCTGTTCAGAAACTACGAAATTAATTGTTAAACGCATACATCAGCCTGGATGGTAGTCTGATGAAATAAAGCAGGCGAGATTAAAAAGGGATACATTTAAAGCTTGCAACAATTTTGATCAGTATAAAGTAATGAGAAACAAATGCTATTCCATAGGCGTTAACGTCGTGTGTTTTTATATTACCATTGCCATTTATGCTTGCAAATAAGAATGCAATTTTGCCGTAACATCGACATTGCTTTCGAAATGATATCCGTATTTCATTGAAGAGCTTGAACATGTAATCAATTAATAAATTATATTGTTGACATAACAATTATAAAACAGATACATGTATATGCAATATGGGTGCTCGTTTCAACATGCTATGCAATTTGACAAGGCAATGAGCCCGTGTCTTTCAGTGACACCGATGACAGAGTTAGCGTCCAGGGAACGCTCTGTTGTGGAGATGACACCCGTAATGAGTCCCGAGGAGCACTTTCACGAGAACGGTCACGTGCCAGCAACGCCGGTTGCAAACGTGAACGGTCACGTGATAGCAACGCAAGTTGATTACGGCAAAGAAAAGTCGGGAAACCCCATCGGCATCGTTATTTCTCCGTCGGAGAATGGAATTACAGAAAAGAAGTCTGCACCAAGCCGGTCCATGGTTTCTACCGACGACGGAAAGGAGAAGGCAAAGGAGGAAAAGGAGGGTGAACCCATGGTCGGATTGTTCGAGTTGGTAAGATTTAAGAGAATGATTTTTAGCAATATGATGTCATGTTTCTCTGAACGTTTGTTGATGAGACTTTATCTCAAGGGGCGATTCTATTTATAACATTTTGCATGCAGATGGAATTATAAAAAATGTATAAACATAAAATATAATTACGGGGTATATAGAGACATTTACATAAGGATACCGGGAACATGATTGAAGTATATTTACAAAAGCAATCTCAAATATAAACTGAAGTTAAGTATCTTCTATTATAACTACCGGTATCTACTATTATAAAATTAATCGCTGCACCTTCCAAACATTTACCCGCGCAGTTCCGGTACGCAAAGAAGCTGGACGTCTTCTTCATGATCGTCGGCATTATCGCAGCCCTCGGTAACGGTTCCGCCTTTCCTCTAATGGTCATTGTGTTCGGGCAGATGATTGACGGGTTTGTCAACTCGGGCCTGTTTTCCGGAGTGGTCGAACAACTAGACGCACTTGGGGTGCTCGCCAACCTCTCGTTGTCACAGGCGCAAGTCATAGAGAACCCGGATCTGTTGGAGTAAGACCTTTACTTTATACTAATTATAATCATAAATTAAAATGCTATATTGTGTAAGGCGAGTTTTTTTATGGTTCAAGTTTATTTCATGGTTTATAAAAATAGCATCTGTATCAAAGTAAAATGTGTCCTTTACTTAAGTCTAATTGTTATATTGAATTAAAATGTATAACTTTTGACGCGAATTGAATCTGGTTGAAGTTTTTTGCAGCCCTTTCTGAAAAAAGCACTCTGATCGACGTTAAATTTCACCTTTACTGTGATTGTCCAATTTATGAACTCGTACACACGGGTTTTGAAATTTATATCACATTCGTTTTTTGTACTGGCACAACGTTAAATATAAGAATTTGATGGTACGATCTGTAATTAAAGTTGAACAGTTGCCTTATTAGGTAAATGATAACGGCATTTGACTCTGCTCAACGAAAAATAAATGTTAATTAAGGTAACTGTAATAGTTGAAACTAGTTTTTTTTTCGTAACAGAAACTGTTAAACTAGCTACTTATTATATATAGTTTTTCAGTATAGCCTGGTGATATAACAGTATTTTATCATGTTTGAGCATTGTCATGTTCAACTTTGCATTGCTAAGTTGAATTTTAGGAAACTAAATTTACATTATCATCGATATTTTTCAGTGGCAAAATCGACATAATAAAGGCATATGATGTCAACAACACAATTAGGCTTGACGTGATTCAATCGTCTATAGATAACGACTTGTTAGAGGTTATGCAAACATACGCTTTCTATTTCATTGGTAAGTAACGGTTACATCCCTTTTTATAACATTAACCATTGTTTTGCAAACATACGCTTCGTATTTCATTGGTAAGTAACGGTTACTTCCCTTTTTATAACATTAACCCTTGCTATGCAAACATACGCTTCGTATTTCATGGGTAAGTAACGGTTACTTCCCTTTTTATAACATTAACATTTATAATTTTGAAACGGACGGTAATATAATTAGTAATTTTAATTTTCCCACTGAGATTGAAGTACTCCCTGCTCTGAAAACATTTAATTTAAGGAAATACCGGAAGCTTTGAGATTGGGTGTTTTTTCGCAACGTGGTATCATATAACAGAGAGGTGGATGTTATCTACGTCTCTGCATATAATACTTACATTTTAATGTCAAATAAGATCTACTTAATACATTGATGAAATTTTCATTCGATCCAACTTGGACATGTGAACACATCTTTTTAACCTAAAAAAATGCAGAGACCTAACCGGTTATGCAACTATATTAAGAAACCCGAGATAAAAATCATAAAAAATAAATCTGATTTCAAGATTTTTTTTATAACCATCTAGTTCATGCTTGAGTTGAGTCCCATTACCATATGCAGTTTAGTACATGCACATGTTTTATCAGATTAATGACAAAATAACCATTAGTTTGCTGGATATTCCATTATCTATTAACGGTATACCGGTAAACCCCAAACCAATATGGAAATATTCACAATGGCAGTTTGTGTGTTGATGCACGGGAATCAATATCAGTTATATGTTAGTGAGCTATTTTTAAGTTATAAAAAAGTATCCAAGATACTCTTGGAAATTGTAAATTAACATTTACAATTAAAAGAGCTATATTCACAGTCGAAAAATGCAGTCAAGATTCTGATAGAAATGATTAATTTTCATGTACATGTATTTAAGCTATATTCAAAGTCAAATCTGTACCGCTGCAGGTATAGGATGTGGTGTGGTTGTTCTCGGGTACCTACAAGTGACGTTATGGATGTTGGCCTCGGAGAGACAGACCCACAGAATCCGGACCATGTTCTACTCCAACATCCTGCGTCAGAACATTGGCTGGTTTGACGTGAATGAGTCCACGGAATTGAATTCTAGACTCACCAGGTATACTGGACTTGGATTCATTATTGGTCTTTAATAGTAAAGAAGCTTACAAAAACACAAAGTAACAGAACAATAATTAATACATATAAATGATCATTTTTTTAAGCTAATTGGTAGTTATTCCTTTTGTTATTTTCTTGACGTAATCGATCATTTAAAGTGCAATATGCTTTCATATTCACAACAATAAGATATAATTGTATAATTATATTTATTAACAGTGCTAAGGGCTATTACACATAGTCAAAGAATGAAAAGGTGAATTAATGGGTATTTCATTAAATTTATATTATGAATGCCTTTCTTGCAGTTTCTTTGGAAACTGTTATTTCAGTTACCCTCAAACTGTAATGTTTTTAATTACACCTACCTTACCAAATTTTCAGCGACATCTCAAAGATTCATGATGGAATAGGAGACAAGGTTGGAGCATTCTGTCAATGGATGTCAGCCTTTTTGATAGGATTCATAGTTGGCTTTATATATGGCTGGAAGCTCACACTGGTCATCTTGGCCATCAGCCCTCTCTTGGCTGGTTCAGCTTTTGTTATGACAAAGGTAATCACTTAGTTCGCATTTTTGTATTTGCTATTTTTTTTAGTAGACCATGACGAATACATGAGAAAAAATCCCTAAATTTAGTATCATAACTTTGTTCTGAAAACTTACTATGGATGCTTGTTCATTACATGTATTGACACCAGTACCACAAAGATTACTGTATGTTCCAATGGTCTAATATTTGGTAGGTAACATTGTACGGTGTTTGTCTATAAAAAAATCAAATAAGGCACCTCTAGTCGGGTAAAAACTGGTGATGCCTTGGTATCCAATTTTTTATAGCTACAACTTCCTCAGATAACTATAATCCCTGTCAAGTGTGACAAGCTATTATTTTATGAGCCTTGTTCTGAGAAAATCGGGCTAGATGCATGTGTAAAAAGTCAAGTCCGAGATTAGCCTTTGCAGGCAGCACAGGTTTATCAGGGACGCTTTGCGCCTACACTTGTTTTTCGTTTTAAAAAACCAGTTTAAATTTAACAATTCCATGAAAGCGGAAATTATCACAGACTAATCTGGGACAACACTTTAAGCATATGCATACAGCCCAGTTTTCTCATAACGAGGCTCATATTTCCTTATTATAGCTGGTGGGTATGACCTCTAACCTGGAGCTGAAGGCATACGCCAAGTCTGGGGCTGTGGCAGAGGAGGTGCTGGGAGCCATAAGGACAGTGGTGGCATTTGGGGGACAGAAGAAGGAATGCGAAAGGTACACCTGTCTAATTGGTAAATAAATAAGCCTTGCTCTGGAAGGAATGTGAAAGGTACACCAGTCTCATTGGTAAATATATAAGCCTTGCTCTGGAAGGAATGTGAAAGGTACACCTGTCTAATTGGTAAATATATAAGCCTTGCTCTGGAAGGAATGTGAAAGGTACACCAGTATCATTGGTAAATATATAAGCCTTGCTCTATAAGGAATGTGAAAGGTACACCAGTCACATTGGTTAATATATAAGCCTTGCTCTGGAAGGAATGTGAAAGGTACACCTGTCTCATTGGTAAATATATAAGCCTTGCTCTGGAAGGAATGTGAAAGGTACACCAGTATCATTGGTAAATATATAAGCCTTGATCTGGAAGGAATGTGAAAGGTACACCTGTCTCATTGGTAAATATATAAGCCTTGCTCTGGAAGGAATGTGAAAGGTACACCTGTCTCATTGGTAAATATATAAGCCTTGCTCTGGAAGGAATGTGAAAGGTACACCAGTCTCATTGGTAAATATATAAGCCTTGCTCTGGAAGGAATGTGAAAGGTACACCTGTCTAATTGGTAAATATATAAGCCTTGCTCTGGAAGGAATGTGAAAGGTACACCTGTCTAATTGGTAAATATATAAGCCTTGCTCTGGAAGGAATGTGAAAGGTACACCTGTCTAATTGGTAAATATATAAGCCTTGCTCTGGAAGGAATGTGAAAGGTACATCAGTATCATTGGTAAGTATATAAGCCTTGCTCTGGAAGGAATGTGAAAGGTACATCAGTCTCATTGGTAAATATATAAGCCTTGCTCTTGAAGGAATGTGAAAGGTACACCTGTCTCATTGGTAAATATATAAGCCTTGCTCTGGAAGGAATGTGAAAGGTACACTAGTGTCATTGGTAAATATATAAGCCTTGCTCTGGAAGGAAAGTGAAAGGTACACCTGTCTCATTGGTAAATATATAAGCCTTGCTCTGGAAGGAATGTGAAAGGTACACCTGTCTCATTGGTAAATATATAAGCCTTGCTCTCGAAGGAATGTGAAAGGTACATCAGTCTCATTGGTACATATATAAGCCTTGCTCTGGAAGGAATGTGAAAGGTACACCTGTCTCAGTGGTAAATATATAAGCCTTGCTCTGGAAGGAATGTGAAAGGTACATCAGTCTCATTGGTAAATATATAAGCCTTGCTCTGGAAGGAATGTGAAAGGTACATCAGTCTCATTGGTAAATATATAAGGCTTGCTCTGGAAGGAATGTGAAAGGTACACCAGTCAAATTGGTAATTATATAAGCCTTGCTCTGGAAGGAATGTGAAAGGTACACCTGTCTCATTGGTAAATATATAAGCCTTGCTCTGGAAGGAATGTGAAAGGTACACCTGTCTCATTGGTAAATATATACGCCTTGCTCTGGAAGGAATGTGAAAGGTACACCAGTCTCATTGGTAAATATATAAGCCTTGCTCTGGAAGGCATGTGAAAGGCACATCAGTCTCATTGGTAAATATATAAGCCTAGCTCTGGAAGGAATGTGAAAGGTACACCTGTCTCATTGGTAAATATATAAGCCTTGCTCTGGAAGGAATGTGAAAGGTACACCAGTCTCATTGGTAAATATATAAGCCTTGCTCTGGAAGGAATGTGAAAGGTACACCTGTCTCATTGGTAAATATATAAGCCTTGCTCTGGAAGGAATGTGAAAGGTACACCTGTCTCATTGGTAAATATATAAGCCTTGCTCTGGAAGGAATGTGAAAGGTACACCTGTCTCATTGGTAAATATATAAGCCTTGCTCTGGAAGGAATGTGAAAGGTACACCAGTCTCATTGGTAAATATATAAGCCTTGCTCTGGAAGGAATGTGAAAGGTACACCTGTCTCATTGGTAAATATATAAGCCTTGCTCTGGAAGGAATGTGAAAGGTACACCTGTCTCATTGGTAAATATATAAGCCTTGCTCTGGAAGGAATGTGAAAGGTACACCTGTCTCATTGGTAAATATATATGACTTGCTCTGGAAGGAATGTGAAAGGTACACCAGTCTCATTGGTAAATATATAAGCCTTGCTCTGGAAGGAATGTGAAAGGTACATCAGTCTCATTGGTAAATATATAAGCCTAGCTCTGGAAGGAATGTGAAAGGTACACCTGTCTCATTGGTAAATATATAAGCCTTGCTCTGGAAGGAATGTGAAAGGTACACCAGTCTCATTGGTAAATATATAAGCCTTGCTCTGGAAGGAATGTGAAAGGTACACCTGTCTCATTGGTAAATATATAAGCCTTGCTCTGGAAGGAATGTGAAAGGTACACCTGTCTCATTGGTAAATATATAAGCCTTGCTCTGGAAGGAATGTGAAAGGTACACCTGTCTCATTGGTAAATATATAAGCCTTGCTCTGGAAGGAATGTGAAAGGTACACCTGTCTCATTGGTAAATATATAAGCCTTGCTCTGTAAGGAATGTGAAAGGTACACCAGTCTCATTGGTAAATATATAAGCCTTGCTCTGGAAGGAATGTGAAAGGTACACCAGTCTCATTGGTAAATATATAAGCCTTGCTCTGGAAGGAATGTGAAAGGTACACCAGTCTCATTGGTAAATATATAAGCCTTGCTCTGGAAGGAATGTGAAAGGTACATCAGTCTCATTGGTAAATATATAAGCCTTGCTCTGGGAAAACGAATTCTAAATGCATATGCATATGCCTTCCCAGATTGGGATTATACAAACTTTTGGTCATGAAATATATTGCGTGTTTTCTTATTCAGTCTGAAACATCCACATTTCTTTAAAGTTCTTATCAATGTAAGCATAACTGAAGTATAAGTATTCCTTCTTTAAATTTAAAATGCGAAAATCTTGTTGTATATGGCTAGCAAAATATGACAGGATGACTTGTCAATTCATGGCTTTATCCCACTTGAACATTTACTGCATTGACAGGAGTCTGAAATGAACAAAGATTATTTTGTAAATGCTGACAAAACGGGGAAAGAGGCAGGATGCCATCTCCAGACTTAGAATATAAACACAGAAGGGCTCTCTGGGTATAAGTCAAACTCCTGGTGATTTTGGCCAACTCCTTATCCTGGGATTGCATCATCATCTGTTGTATCTAAAAAAACTACAAAATAATAACTCTTTTGGTCACTTCAGGTACAATGTACATCTGGTTGAGGCGAGGGACCTAGGAGTGCGTAAGGGGTTCATAGGGGGCCTGTCGCTGGGTATCGTGTGGCTTATTGTGTTCTGTGCGTATGCCCTGGGCTTCTGGTATGGAGCAAAGCTCTCCAGAGAAGAACCGGGAACCTACACGATAGGAGTCGTGACGATTGTGAGTATTGCTAGGGGCCATATAAAAATATGCGCTGTGAGAAAACGTGATCCATGTATGTGCGTAAAGTGTCGTCACCGAATAGTCTTTGCAGTCTGCACAGGCTAATAGGGGACGACACTTTCCACCTTATCTGGATTTTTCTAAAGAAGAGTCTTCCTTTTAATGAAAAATACAATGAAATCTAAAAGTATCGTCCCTGGTTAGCGCTTTAGGATTGCAAAGGCCAATCTGGGATGGCACTTAATTCACATGCATTAAGACCCCTTTTCACTGAGCAATGCTAGAATAAACATTATTAGTAGGATTTTGTACTCTGACTCCGGTCTGTATTTAACAGAATGTATAGATTATTATTCTTCTCATGAATACTGCATACCATATAATTATTTTTTTAAGAAATATTTTATTCTCTCTTCAAGATAGTGCACGGAAATTAAATCTTTAGAAATAATAAATGCAACTTTGAGCTATGTATAAGCAACTGGCCCATTTTTTTATAAGCAATATTCTTCCCTGTCAGAGTTTTTGTCAAAGATGCACACTACTGTTTTTTATCCATTTAAAGGTTTTTAACTCGTAATTTACACATTTAAAAGAAATTCTGATATTTTTTAAACATTTGAAGCCATTTCAATTCTTTTACGAAATGTAAACAATGTTTAATATTTGCCGAAAATGTGTTTCAGGTGTTCTTTTCTGTCATGATCGGTGCTTTCTCCCTGGGGAATGCCATGCCGCACTTGCAAACCTTGGCCACGGCAAGAGGGGCAGCCTACTACGTGTACCAGCTAATCACCATGGTAACAAATGAGCTTCGCTCTTGAAAAAAAAACTGAGTTAAATACATGTGGGTAAAGAGTCCTTCCAGATTAGCCTGTGCAGTCTGCATGACACTGTCCGCCTTTAAGGAATTTTCGTTTAAAGATGGTCTGCTAAACAAAAATCCAGTTCAGGCAATAAGTGTTTCCCTCATTAGCCTGCGTTGTTGTACAGGCTAATCTGGGAGGACACTTTGCGAGCATGTATTAAGCATTTAGCTCAGTTTTCCCATAACGAGCCTCACATATATATTGAATAAACTAATCAAAACAAGCATAAAACATACATTTTAAATGATCAATATTTCAAGGACCTTTTTTGTGTCTACATTTTAAGCATTAGCCAGTTAAAAGTAGAAATAAGCAAATTAAAAATTTACGGACAATTAACAAATTTTCAACATTGGATAGGATTTGTTATACTATGGTAATATATATTATGCAATTATTCCACATGTGTAAATTCCCCTTTTATAATGTTAAAATTAGTTAATCAGCATGAAGAACATCACATTAAGCATTCTTTGCACACTGTCTTTAAGGATCCCCCAATAGACAGCTATTCCACAGAGGGGAAGAAGCTGGACAACTTTCAAGGAAATGTTCAGATCCGCGGCGTTCATTTCCGGTACCCGTCCAGGCCGGAAGCAAAGGTGCGGTTTGTTATTTGAGAGGGTCATGAATTATTGAATATAATCAATGCAAATAATGGGGCCATGGGTCCTCAGGCGCTCAAATGAGACCCGAAGGAACTAAACTATTCTGGGAAGGTGGAGTTCAAATAATGAAAATACTTTTTGAAACATAAATATTTGATTTTAGGCACATTTCCTATTTTGAACTCAGCTGAAATATCATTAGAACAAATGTTCTGACTAAGGTTGATGAAGATTGGACAAAACAGTTTTAGTGCGATAACATGCTTTTTATAAGTTTTGAGACCCACATGACCTAGTTTCAAAGCAGACAGAGTTCCAAAAATTGTATAGGGACAAATGTTCTGACCAAGTTCTATGAAGATTGGCTAATAAAAATGGCAAATCAAGCATTTACAAGGTTTCACTATAGCCATTTAAGGAAAACTGTCCCATCCACTGTTTTTTTAAATGACCAGAAATATTTTCGAACTTGGCAAAGCTATCATTGAAAAATGTGCTGACCAATATTTATGAAGATTGGACTAAAATGTGACTTTAAGAGTGTTAACAAGGTTTTGCTATAGCCATTGAAGGAAAACTGCCCGCCCCCACCCTGGCAGCCTTGTTTTTTAACATATTGGAACCACTTTCAAACTTTGTATAGCTAATAGCAAAGGTTCTGGCAAAGTTTGATGAAGAGTGACATTTAAATTCGAATTCTAGTGTGTTGGCGGTTTGATTATAGCCATTTAAGGAAAACTGGCCCATCCCCCTGACAGACACATTTTTCAGCCAACTGGAACCATTTTCAAACTCAGCTTTGATATCATTTGCACAGATTTGAAAAGATCTTCACACCAAAGTTCATATAGATTGGACTATACATGCCACTAAGTTATAGAGTAATAAAATGCTTTTTATTTAATTTGACTTAGTGATCTAGTTTTTTGCATCACTTGACCCAGTTTAAAACGTGTCCAAGATGTCATAAGGAGAAATGTCCTTACCAAATTCAGGAAGAGATGACAATAAATGTGGCTTTTAGAGTGTCAACAAGGGAAATATTGGCGAGGAACGATAGAGGACGGACAAAAGGCGATCACAATGGCCCAACATGAGCCCTTTGCACTTTCTTTATAAAAAATAACTTCAAATTTTGTTTGCAGCAACATATTGGACACCATTATTAAAAAGCGTTTAATACTTTTCTAATTATTTCTATACCTCCAGTGATGTTTATCACCATTATTAAAAGACATGAAATAGTGGCTCTGACTTTTAGTTTTGCTCCCCCTTAACTGTCTGATAACACATTTTCATTAAATTAGAGATGCCATGACTGTAGATATAATTGTCTGGCGCCTTAAAATGAAAGTTAAGTCATTTTCTGGGTAGACGTTTATGGTGGCTGTATTTTTTCATACCCCAATTGGTGGTTTAATCTGTTACTTTCATAACCTTTATTATAGCTATAACTAAATGCATTAATTTTCAATTCCTTAATGGTGTCAATGTGCATATTAAGATTTAGCAGACCCCTGCTAATAAAGATGACTAAACAATAAGATCCCTTATGATGGCTACAACATATATTTTCAGATCTTAAATGGAATAAACATGCAAATCCAGTGTGGAAGGCCTATGGCTGTTATTTTTAGATGATTGATGATGGTAAAAACTATAACTTTTAGATCCTCAACCTGCAAAATGCAGATTCAGCATGGCCATGCTGTTTCAGACCTATAAGTATTTTTCAGTTCCTCGATAGTGTCTAACTATCACATCCTTGAGACTTTTCATTTCAGATCCTCCATGGAGTGAACCTTCAGATCCAGCGAGGTCAAACGGTGGCCCTGGTGGGCTCCAGTGGCTGTGGGAAGTCCACCATTGTTCAGCTGCTGCAGCGCTTCTATGATCCAGAGGAGGGGCAGGTGGGGTACTTGTGTTTTTTTTTAATCAATTGTGTAGCCATTATCCGACCCCATTCCCAATATCTTTCTTGTCTTCCTGAAATTTCCAATTGAATTTAAAGGTTTCCAATTTGTTTAAAATATTTTTTGGGTTTAAAAGGAAACATTTAGTTAATTTGCAGCACTATGGGTTGAACTAAAGTTAATACAATATTTAAAACACTATTTCTCATTTTTAAGTATTTGTTATACAAACATCAAATACACCAATTTCCCATTCTTTGTCATGAAGACACGACTTTTCCAAATCCAAAGGGCCCCTGCCCATTCCAAAAGGATGAAAAAAGTACAATGCTGGTTACATGTGATATGTTGTACGGACTTGTGCAATTCATTTTGATATAAACTATGAAGTTATGAGATATTTTCAGAACTTAGACTTCTGGCCCAGATTTCAAAACAATTATGAAGCCTTTATTAGCCTGTTGAAGCAAAATTAGGCTGAAAGTCACTGTTTCAATATTGCAATAAAATGTTCCCAAAATTCATTTTGAAAACACCGCAATCTTTAAATTATGATCAATGTGTGAAAAAAAGAACAAATATACTGTTTTATACAACACTATTAACTTTACAATGGTATTATGAATCAATGAATAAGTGAAATAAGCAAGTTAAACCTGTTTTAATAATGTTTCAGGATGAGGGCCAAGATTGACACAATATGCCATTTAATTGTTCAGCATTACAATTATGTAATTGATATGGAAACAAGCGGCGCAATTATGTTGGCTCATTCTGGAAAAATTGGGCTGATCGCATGTGCAGAAAGTGTTTTCACAGATAAGCCTGTACAGTCTGCACAGGATAGTCAGGGACGACACTTTCTGCTTTTATGGAATTTCTTCTTTTCTTCTAAACAAAAATCCATTTTATATGGAAACTGTCATGCCTGATTAGCTAACTGCACTGTGCTGATCTGGAATGTCACATAACGCACATGGATTGAGGCAAGTTTTTCCACAACAAGGCTCATATTCATATTGGCAACCATTGTATTTACATGTAGATTATCATTGACGGACTGGATCTAATCAGAACAACAAGCTTTGTCATTTTATCGTTTAGCATTTCAAATATGTAATTGATACTGTCTCAATTGGCGCAAAAACAACATTTAAAAAACTTTTCACTCGTAGATTCTCATTGATGGAGTGAATCTCAAGGACATCAACCTAAAGTGGTGGCGGGAAAATATCGGCATTGTGAGTCAGGAACCAGTGCTGTTTGGAACCACGATAGAGGAGAACATCCGCTATGGGCACCTGGATGTTACCAAGGAAGACATAGAACAGGCGGCCAAGATGGCCAATGCACATGACTTCATCATGGATTTGCCACAGGTGAGATTTGAATTATATGCGCATGATTTCATCATGATTTGCCACAGGTGAGATCTGAATTAAATGCACACGATGTCATCATGGAATGCCACAGGTGAGATTTGAACTATATGCACATGATGTCATCATGGAATTCCACAGGTAAGATTTGAATTATATGCACATCATGCAATGCCACATGTGAGATTTGAATTATTGAGTATTCAGCGTTAATGACAATAAATAAAGCTATTTCCTGAAATTATTTAAATTGACAATGTTGAAGGCTGGATGCTTTTAGGAACACTTGAATCTCTGTAGCATGTGTGGTACCATGTTATCATTTGTTACACAAATTCTTTATTGTCATTTATCCACACATTTCAGCATTACATCACTTAAATTTCTGCGTCAATTTCATAATTGTTATGTATTTCATTTAAATTATATTATGATAATTTTCTATTTAATTGGGTTAAGTGAAAAAAACATTTTTAACAGTTTTATTATGCTTAAATGGCACAACTGTTCAGAACAAAGCTTATAATAAGTGCAGATAATTGATAATTGACTAATCAACAAGTTTTGATTGATAAAGCGTTGCACCTGGATTGGAATAATTGACAGCTCTAGATGTCTTAGTGTCCAAAAACATTAACAAGGAAATATTTTTTCTCAAAGTTTGTCCCTAGTTGGAATTATGAATAAATTCAGATAATAATCCTTTGCTGATAAAATTAAACGATTTAAAATGACCTGTATACAATATATCGATCACCACCGAATTAAGAGACCATGATTATAAATTGTAAAACTCAAAAGCAGTGAGTCAGTGATCTAAAAACAAGACTTAGACAATGCTATGTGAGCCCCACTCTGAGTAAACAGGGCTTACTGCATGTGTGCTAAGTGTCGTCCCAGATTAGCCTGTTCAGGTGGATTAAACCGGGTTTATGCTAAGAAAAAAATTGCTTTATAAAAAAGTACCATAAAAGCAGAAAGTGTCTTCCCGATAAGCCTTAGCACAGGGTAATCTTCTACAATGCTTAACGCACATGCATTTAGCCCCATTTTCACAAGCACTTCTCACATATTCTAACATTTTTCATTTACCACAGAAATATGAGACGCTGGTAGGTGAACGTGGTGCCCAGCTAAGCGGTGGACAGAAGCAGCGTATTGCCATCGCCCGAGCCCTTGTGCGCAATCCCAAGATCCTCCTGCTTGACGAGGCCACGTCAGCACTTGATACGGAGAGTGAAGGGGTTGTACAGGACGCACTTGAAAAGGTAAGCTGAGCTGGATATATGGATTTTTGTAATGTATTTTTATTGTTTAAACCAATTTCTTTTAGCTTGATTGCAATGAAAGACGAATGATTACTGACATACTCTTGAGTCCCTTTCATGGGTAGAACCAGAACCTTGGTGTCTTTGAGGGAAATCTTAAGTACATCAATTGAGCAACAAATAAATATATTGATTAAAGTAGACTTAGTAAAGTTTTTGTCTACATGATCATGAAGCCATACTGATCAGTTGATCTCCCTTGATGTCTTTGAGGGAGTTCTTAAGTACCCTGGTAGGCTCCCATAGTTTAAATCAAATCCATGACCTCGGGCCACGGCGACTTGAACATGGATTTTTTTTATTTTTGTTAGTCATTTATTGCATTTGTAGAATAATCATTAAAGCATCATCTAAACAAAAACTTTACCTATTGTTGTTTAATCAATATATATAATTGTTGCTCAATTGATGTACCTGAGGTTTAGTGGATATGGTGTCCACCTATATAATAGTGACCTGGAGGTATTGGTTTAGATTACCACTGTGGGAGGGTTCTTGAGATCTCTTCCGTAGAAACCAAGAACTGGTTCTACTCAGGAAAAAGACTCAAGAGCATGTTTAATGCAAGTTTCTTCTAAGTGAAAATCACGTTTGGGCTGAGAGCATTCCCTGATTGGACTGCTCAGGCTACTTTGACCCGACACAAAAGTCACATGTGTTAAGCCCCATTTTCGCAAAAATTGATTCATTATTTTGTTTTTGTACATTTCAGGCTAGTCACGGAAGGACCACCGTTGTTATAGCACATCGTCTTTCCACCATCAAGACAGCTGACATGATCGCTGGCTTCAAAGATGGCGTCGTAGCAGAACAGGGCACCCACAACGAACTGATGAGCAAACAAGGCATCTACCAACAACTGGTCACTCTGCAGGTAGGAGGTTGTCATTGAGGGGTTCAGGAAACATTTACAGTTTCTACCATGCCAGCTTCGTTGTTCAAGTTGGTAGAGTAATAACCGAATAATCTGAAGTTCGCTTATTTAATTTCTGGTCCATAACTGTTGTGATATTTGATAATAAATTGGTTTCGAGGCATTTCTTTCTTTATCTCTGATTCAAGTAGGGCTGTTGTCAGTTACTGGCAGAAGTATTTGCATTTAGTACTGGTAACCAGTAAACTAACCTAGGAATAATTGTTAACTGATTAACAATTAATGCGAAAAGGCAAAACATGCAAATTAACATTATAATGCTACTCAGAAACACTGTGTCGAGGAAATAGTTTATATCACAATATGTGGATAGGACTTATTAAGAGGTTCGAAAACCATTTTAGAAAACTTTGGCATTATCCATGTCAATCATCAAAATTGTTCTTTAGGGAAACCTGTACATGTTTTAAGGTGCATAGTGCCCTTTGTAAATTTGATGTCCACTTATTTATCATGTGTATGATTCAGACCAAGGGAGTGTTCTCAAGATCTTATATGGACACCAAAGTACTGGTTTGACCCAGGAAACAGAACTGTGATGAACCTAAGACATTTAATGCAAAATAAAGAAAGTTTTAGATGTTTTGAGGTATATTTTGTAAATTGTCTTTTATAACTCTTATATTTGTATTATCAACTTCTTTCGAAAAATGATCCCCCCCAACACACACCAAAAACAACAACAAACTAACAACAACAAGAAGCACCACTAAAACAACAACAACTACTACTACTACTTCTACTAATACTTCTACTACTACTACTACTTCCAAGACAAATAATTAAAAAAATGAAATGAATTAATATAGTTTTACTTCTACTCGCAACAATACAAAAAACAGTTTCAACAAATAAATGATGTTATTTTCATTGTGTTTATGGATTAAGAAGAATTGACATGACGCCTTATCTATGATCGCTCCGCCCACTAGAATTGATCCACCAATCAGCGATCGATTAATCGGGCGCACTCGTTAGCAACGACCTGTCCGCCATTTTCTAGACGAGCTACATGTTTAGGTTCACTTTTATTCCAACGAGTTTCTTTTGTTTTCCTCTTTTAAAAAACGATTTAAAATGGTTAAACGGTGTCAATGGGGATTATGTAACTCGGACAATCGATATCCTGAAAGATTAGTTGGTGACATTTAATTTATATCGTTTCAAAAGCCGAAAAGAGATCTTGAGAAGTGCAAAAAGATGTATAAATACATGCGGTCGTCACCTCAAACAACTGAACGTCAACACTGTCAAAGACAATTATAATATATTTTTATCGGATATACTAGCAGATTTAAATAGTTTATGTTATCGATCTGATTATCACATAATATTTCACTTTTAAAAAAATTAATTTTATCAGTTACTAGGTCAGAAGCGAGGTTCATCTGCATTACTTAAAGAGAAATAAAACCCAGCATGAAGCCTAATTCATGCTGTGTTTTATTACTCTGATAGTAATGCACTTAATTGACATCATACATGCTATTTGAAGGTGACATGTGATATATTATCTTATTAACGGCATCTACACATTTGCACTCATGTGGTGTCACCAATAAACGCTTATAATCCACACTAGGAGCTCGAATGCCTAGATCTCATTTTTTTATTTTGTTCGGATTAAAAAACGGAAATGAAATATGGCAAAAGCGGTGTAAAAAAGATTAATGCAACTCTGACATTTGGTATCCAGAAAGATAAGTTAGATGAATTAAATTTATACCATTTCCAACGCGGCAATGCGGTCTTGACAAGAGCGAGTGGAAGCTTCAAGAATTACCGAGATCCCCTTTATAGAACATTAATTTATTTCACAAACTTGAAATGTCATATAAGCAATAACTAAGCATTATTATGTATGTATTATGTCACGTGTGCATGTAAAATAATTGAGAATTTTGGTACCCAATTCGTGTAACTTTACGGAATACCCGTTAAAAATCGCGTTTCTGTGTGTGTCAGAAACAAGTTAAAACCATTTTGTTATTATTTTAATAAAGACGTATCGATAAATGCTATTGTAAAAGAGTTATTATTACTGATATTAGTTAACCAATAAATGCGGTAACTTCGGGGAAGTCGGTACCTGCGCGAGCGTCTGATATTGGTAGCCTTATTAATTTATAATAGCCTGACCGTATTCCATTTCGTACAACGCTAATTTTATATCAGACAATGTCCAAACTTACTGTGTTGTTTTTGCGCTTTAAATTATAGTGATTGATAAATGTCCCATAAGCAATGTTTAATATGATTAATATCACTTTTATACGCAATAACATGTGGGATTGAGGTACCCACCCGGCGTCAGAAAGCGCGTAAAACTTCACCGAATTCCCAGTTATAAAGCGCTATTTCGTGTCAAATACACGGGTAGGGGAGAATGTTTCGGTAATAATTTTGTTAATAACACGGGTAAATACCGGTGAAGTGTTAATTTATTGCAAATACCACCATTACACGTAATAACGGGTTCGATTTCGGTAAGCGCGCAAGCGTTTGAGAGCGTTTTTAATGTACCGATTTACCCGTTATAAATAGCTGATGTTCTGTTTAATCGTATATTTTTTGCATTTGCAGAATAACTAAATGGCATCAACCCCTTTACAAGTGTAATATGGTGTTAAACAAGTCCATAAAATCATCCGGAATATCGCGTTAATCTATATGCAGTCTATAGGCAAAGAAGCCATTTTGGTGTTAGCTTGTCTAGGTTTTCTTCCCGCTGAGCCACGTGATTAAGTGGGCGGAGCGATCACTGATAATGCGTCATGTCAATTAGGTCCCTTTCCTTTACTTACTTTTAGAATACCACTTACGAAAATCTTTTCGTTCTAACTCAACCACAAACTATTCATTGCTTTTCTTTCGTTTATAGAGACATATCAGTGACTTAAAAGCAATAATACATGTACACTGTTTCAGGCAGTGAAAAATAAAAGTTAAATATATTGATAATTTGTTCTGTTTGACTGTTAAATGATGTTGTTTTAAAATGCTATGGCGTCATTATTCTATGGAAATTCTCCAGTTCAACTCTAACAATAGATTTTTTCAGCATGAAATAAAAATTAAAATATGTTGGTTTTCGGTACATTATCAATTTTTATTCTCTTGTATTAATTAATTATTGTCACTAGTGGCTGAGCAACTCTGAAAAAAAAAAAGTTATTATCTTCCAAAAGCAAGAAATATCCTCAATATAATTATATCTTCTTGTTTGCAGAGTATGAAGAGTGCTGATGGTATGTACAACATTTTGGGCTTTGTTCAAAAGTTTTATAACCAGAACGTATATTTTCTGTATACTGCATTGTCTTTATCTACAAACTGGTGGATTGTAGTATTGAAATAGTATGCCCTAATCATGCTTTCATTTATCATTATGTTGAAGCCACACCCATGGTTTTGATATATATCATCAGTATTCAGACAAAGACCAAAAGTTGCATTTTTATTGGTATGAAATCAAAATTGTAAGTTTTTTGTTTATATTTATTTCTGCTGCTAGGATGATTATCAGTTGTCGAAGGTAAATCTTATGTTGTGTTGTTCTTGTCTATCTGTTGTTGAAGCAAATTGAAAGGAAATGCAGCTGAACTGTATTTATTATGTTATCCACTATTCCATTATTGTAGAAAATGTTTATCATTATGTGCCTTTATTCTATTATTGTAGAAAATGTTTATTATGTGTGCTACTATTTCATTATTGTAGTACATGTTTATCATGTGTGACACCACTTTTCCATTAATGTAGAAAATGTTTATCAAATGTGCCAAAATTTCATTATTGTAGAAAGTGTTTATCATGTGTTCCACTATTACATTATAATTGTAAAAAATGTTTATCATGTGTACCACTATTCCATTATTGTAGAAAATGTTTAAAATGTGTGCCATTATTGTAGAAAATGTTTATCATGTGTGCCGCTATTCCATTATTGTAGAAAATGTTGATCATGTGTGCAACTATTCCATTATTGTAGAAAATGTTTATCATGTTTTCCACCATTCCATTATTGTAGAGAATTTACATCGTGTGTGTCACTATTCCATCATTCATGACTCGATCATTAGCACAGTGAGCAACTACTGTATCATATTCATTTTCAAACATGTTTACCATGCATGAACTTTGTCTCTTTTATATTTTCATCCCTTCCTGATTTCCTGTGGATATTATTCATGAAGAGAAAGGTATTTCTCATATGCTTTATTGCTTCAATATTTTCACCATTTTCAGAACAAAAAAGTACTGTTAATCCTTACGAGTATCTAGTAGTAACATACATTCAACAGAATATAAATTAATCAGTAACATCATCATTCAAAGATAAATTGAAGATGTTTTCTTCACAATTAAATCTCTTATAATTTAAAAAGGTACAAGTCATGATTGTCAAATACAAAAAAGGATATTCTCCTGAAAATGAAAATAAAGTTTATTCACAAATATAATAAGAGTCAACAGGCGATAGAGATTCTTAGAGATGATTAATTGGAAGAAATGTTATGTAATGGAACAAACCACGTAAACTTACTATGTAATTGAAAAAAAGATGACCTTTGCGTTTGTTTTGTTTTTTATTTAAATAGTCAATACATGAGTTATTTAGTGATACAAGTGTGATGCTTTTAACAGATAATGAAATTGAAGATTTCAACAGAGATGACACCAAACGACCGTCGTTACGCCACCAGAAGAGCACAATAGACATGACCCCGAAGAAGCATGCCCAAGATAAAAAGGAGGAAATTAAAGAAGAGGAAAAGGGAGAAAAAGAAGAAGAGGTTGACGCCTCTCTTGGACGTATTCTTAAATTGAACAAATCAGAGGCACCGTTCATTGTCATGGGATGCTTTGCCAGCTTGGTGAATGGCGGAGCCATGCCCGCCTTTGCTGTGATCTTTTCAGAGATTCTCGGTGTAAGTTACTTTTCTGAGTTCAAATATTCAAATATTTATTCATGTATTGTTTTATTTTCAATATATACAAATGCTGCACACCTGCTCATACTTGCCTTTTATCATCGTATTAAGCCTATTACGTTTCACCCATGTGTGATGCAAAGAGATAATTTATTGGTAGTCTTAAAAAAAATTACATTTGCAAAATATGCTAAAATAAGAAAAGGTGTTTTGATGATATTAAAGGTAGAAACAAATTATTAAAGCAGTTAAGTATGCATGCCCTGTTAATCAACTGCTAGTAATAAAATTGTATGTCCATTAATTTTTCCATTCCTTTAACGAATTTTTTCCTCTGTAACTGTTTTATAACTGGGATGATTTTTAAATTACTTTGCATATTTACTGGTATTTTCAATTACCAGACAATATATTGCATAAAACTCCCATGCTTCTCTGGAAACGATCAAGGTCACAACTCCAGGTTAAAGGTCATGAAAAGGTGTTTCCACTCGGTAACCTTGATTTTCATATGACTTCGAAATACTATTCCCATGACCAGACAATTCGTCCTCTATATATGCTTCTTCCTTAAAGATCAAAGTCACAATTCAAGGTCAAAAGTCATCAATTGTTATTCCTGCTCCATAAATAATCAAAGCAGGAGAGGATTTTAATATTACTTTTTATCCTCATTTCCTATGATCAGATGATGTGTCATTTATAACTCAAATGCTCCTCCGCAATAGGTAAGGTCGTGAATTTTTGTTTCTTGTGTAACTATATCTTCTAATGAAAAATAATGAGTGTATGGATCCTTGTTCAATATTAATACATTGGATCCCTCACAAGCATGTACTTATTAGCATATGGTATATTATAAAAGCAAATGAAACTTTAGAGTATAGTTCCAATGGTGTTTGCGAGACATTTTGTGCAGTCAGACAATGCAAAAGCAAAAGTTTTAGTGAATGTCAGTCAGATCTATACCGGCACAAATTAATGTAAGTTAGATACGAGTATATTAGAAACAATTTGATTTGTATAACAGTGGTGTAAAACAAAGCCATTTTTTTATATCAGGTGTTCGCAATCCTAGATGAGGGGGAACAGGAGAGGAAAATTATTCAGTATGTTCTGATGTTTGTTGGCGTTGGAGTGATCAGTCTTATAGCCTATTTTGTACAGGTAATTGTATACTTCACTATCTTATAGTTGAATATTGGTTTGTTTTGACGTTTGATGAATTCAAAACAATCCATTTGATTTTATATTTATCGCTTATATACATTTTATGCAGTCCACAGTGACTTGCTAGTCAGAATGATATATATTTAGATAAGACAGGGGAAGTGAAATCTTGAACAAGTTTTGCTTAACTTGTATGATTTAGGAACAAAAAGGCTTGAATGTACAGTGATTACAGACTGCACACTTCTGCCTGTATTTCAATAGTTGCTACCTACTTTATGACAAGCTGGTCATCTTATATTACCGTTAATCAATAGAAAATAATTCGATTGTACCATACCTGGCAAAATATTAGAAAAAACATAATCTATGGAAAAGCTGTACTTGTTAATGGGGCTACACTTGAATAACTTTGGACAGCTGTCATTCTGTCCGCCTATGAAGGTGTGCTTGTGTTTTTTTGTCCCATCTTAAATATTCATTTACTTATGACCCCTATTCCCATGTTAGAATTTCTGTGACATGATTATTATTCCTATAGGCTTAATAAGAAAACAAATATGTACATTTCTGAAACAAAAACATCCAGATGTGTCATACTTGGCATGTTACAAGTATATTTTCCCTATACTTAGTTTTTTAAGGTCTTGACCATGGAGTCAAAACTTGCCACACCCATGGCGTCAAATACATTATATAGACTAACAAAGCAAAATAAATGAAACAATATTTTCCTTTCTAAACAACAATGCCCACAAAAGTTTAATAATAAGAGTTATGTAAAATTGTCTTGTGGTTCTCTACCAAGTTTGTCCTAACAATACCCCTTGGGTCAAAACTGGAACGCCCCAGAGTCTGTTTATTGTTACAACTTGCTGAATTACAAGGGGGCTATACAGGTCAATAGTGTGACAAGGTCTAGTTATAAATTAAGTTACCTTCTAATTTAATTAATTTGGACCCTTCTTCACTTAGCATTAATGGGAGAACGTGAGGAGCTACTCAAATACATGTTATTTAATTTACAGTTTCTGTCTTGATTTTTCTTTACATTTATTTTAGATTTTGTATAGATTTTTAAATGTTTGTATTATGTTATCAGAAATTTGTGATTTTCTTTTGTAGAAAAGAAATCTAAAATTGTTTACAAAACTGTTAATGTGATTCCATTTGAAGCTTTTGTAATACCAGTTGTGGCAATTTTTATTTTCAGGGATACATGTTTGGTCGTTCGGGAGAGTATTTGACATTGAGGCTTCGATCAATGAGCTTTAAAGCCATGCTAAGACAGGTAAATTGTGTTTGGTTGTATCTGTCTTTTAATTGAAATTATGATACCTGTAAAGAATGTTATTTTTGTATGTAGAATGTTTTTAAGGGATATGACAAATAACCAAGTATATTGTATGGTTGATGCATTATATGAAGATTTCTTTTATATACCTGCTTCTCCAGCAAAAGGGGGGGGGTAATTTAATTTGAACAATAAGAATGGGTTAACAAGTCTAATCGGAAAAGTTGTTTTTGGTCAACTGAAAACAGTTATATGACTCACATGCTATTAAATAAGGTGAACAAAGCACACACCCTTATAAACTGGTAACAAAAAATGAACTGAAAGGTTTAAACCTTGCAGTGCTAGCTCAATTATTGTACAGATAACAGCATATGGTAGGTTTGGGTTTGTAACAGTCAGTTCGCAATTCAGACTTGGTTGGCATAATTTCAAAGTTTGATGAGTAAAGACTTTTGTACAAGGACGTGTTTACTGTTGACAGGAAATCGCCTTCTTTGATGACCATAACAATAGCGTGGGAGCCTTGACAACCAGGCTGGCAACGGACGCATCACAAGTACAAGGGGTAAATACATGTATCTAACTTTTATATTAACAAATTATCAATATTCTAATGTTTCAGGATGATCATTCTATAGACAACGAACAAATATTAAAACATAAAACTCACTGAACAATACAGGTCTTAAATACAGTGCATCACAAAAAATGTAAAATATTTTTTTCATTTTCATTGCCAATTATTTTTGTCAGATGATGTTAACATCGTAGAAATTATCAAATTTGTATTAATTTAGTACAAAAGTTGGCTTAAAAGCTCATAATCCCTCAAAATCAACTATTTTTTGTACAATATCTAAAAAAATAAAGTTAACACTTAAAAATTAATGTTCCTTATAGCAATTGTCGAAATTTCAACGCTAGATGTGGTCTGGAAACATATATTTAACAAGATACCAAATGCTCTTTTTGTTTTTTGCGAAATAATATATTTTACACATGTTCATGTACCAAGTTAGTGTTCGTGTTTCGTATGAATATATATTGTTGCGTCAAAGTAAAAGGAATAAACATGTATTGTGACACACAAAAATAAAAACAAGCATTTTGTATGTCTATGTTAGCAAACCACATGGAGCGTTGAAAGTTTGGCTATTGGGATAAGGAACACTGATTTTATTTATGGATTAACTTTACTTTACCAAATATTGTGTGAAATATTATTTGATTTAGAGTATTTATCTTACTTTAATATAGTTATAATTGTTGAGTTTAATGTGTTTGAATCAAGCAAAAAACAAGTCTACATTCTTTAACAAGTATTAAAGTTTCATGCAAGCACTTTGAGTAAGAGGAAAAAAGGAAATCATTTAAGTTCTTGAAATCATAAACAAATATACGATACCTTATAATGCAAGGTTCCGTATGTTATACAAAATATAAAAGATAGGGCTTATTTCCTAAATATGGGATATCCTCCAACTATAAAAATAGAACTTAGCTGACAGCCTGTAAATGTTGTTATAAATTTCCAGACAGGGAGATTATAAAACGCAAGTTGGTTGAGTAATTGGAATCATTAAAATTGTAGGAACAAAAATATTTAGGAAAGTATAGTTTTTTTTTAAACATGAGATTTCTTACAACAATATAGAAAAATTGGCCTTGGTTGACAGCTGTAAAGTATTTTATTGTTGTAAATTTGACTACATGTAATGCATAATAAATTATGAAGAATAAAAGCATAGAACTAGAATCTGCTTCAAAATATATGAAGAAATGAATTACCCACACAAAATTGTTTTTTTTTTTACTTTTAACATATACAAATAGAAGTACACATGAAGCCCGTAAATACGTTATTGTTGTGAGTCTACAAATTATGAAAATGGGAAATACTGACGCAAATGTTTCCTTTTTCTTCCTGTTAACAATTAAAAATCGGATCAGCCTATAAATATGTTTGTGTTTTTTACGATAAAAAGATATAAAAATAAAAATACATGTTTACATTGTGATTGTGTACGATTTCCAGGCTGCAGGCATCAAACTCGGGTCATCCCTCATGGCCTTTTGCAGTGTGGTGACTGGGATCGTGATCGGATTTGTGTTCAGCTGGAAAATATCGCTGCTTGTAATAGCCTTCCTGCCCTTTGTCATGATTGGAGGAGCGCTGGAAATGAAGATGACGCAGGGGGCTGCGGGCAAAAACAAAGAGGCTCTTGAGTCAGCTGGAAAGGTCTGTAGTGCAATCTGGCTTCTGGGAAAATTGGGGTTAATGCATGTGCGTAAAGTGTTTTCCCAGATTAGCCTGTGCACACTGCACAGACTAATCAAAGCAGACTTTCCCCCCCTCTAGTGGATTTGCATTTGAAAGAGAATTCTTTTAAACAAAGTATTTCCTAAAAGCGGAAAGTTTCATATCTTATCTGCACAGGCTAGACTGGGACACCACTTTAAGCACATGCCGTATAGCCCAGTTTTCACAGAATTAATATTACTAGTATCTTCAGGGCAAAGTTTGTGCGCTTTATGCTTAAAAAGGAGAGGTATTGTTGTCTCTGCAATATGATTGCAAGAAAAAGAATAATATATCTTATGAAATGTGCCCAAACCATTCTGCAAATATTGCATAAGATATGGTCACCAAAGCTATTATTGGCGTCGCACTGAAGTGCGGCGACTTGTATGTAATACGTTGTTTTTTTTTCGCTTATGGGAGGAGAAGTTATTTTACGGATCAATTTATATATTTTTGTTGTCAGAATATCTTGCATAGTGGTGATTTTTTGTGTAAATTAGTGTAAATAAGTACTGCATTTGTGCCTATTACATTAACTTCAACATTTTTTGCTAAAAATGCAAAGCTAATTCTTTAAATCAATAACTGATCACAGGGACTGGGCAATAATAAAAGATCACAGGGACTGTGCAAATACGCAAACTGGTGAAACTTTCTGGTTTTGTGTAAAATTAAAACATAATCAAAATATATTTATTTTGTGGTTTTTCTAACAATAGCGCAGACAAAACGAGAGCGATTACACGGTTTATTGCTTTATTGATAACCGTTATACTACAGTCACTTATTAATATCTTAGTTAGAAGGTGATTTTTCAAGCGGTTCCGTAGTGTAGTGGTTACACGCTCGCTTCACATGTGAGAGGCCCAAGGTTCGAGCCCCAGTAGAATCGAATTATTTTATTTGTGTTGTATGTTAACTTTTTGTTTTGATGTAGACATTTTAGTTTAAATAAATATGCTGTTCTATTGTAACCATTTTTTGTTTTTATTATGCCCATGAAATATATGTGTGAGAGGGTGGGGAGGGGGGGGGGGTTCGCAAACACATTACAACTTTTACAGTGTTTTCATATCAATGAGTACTCAACCCCTATCGTAAATGAGCAACGTAAGAATAAGTTCAGAATCATCTCCCCTTGAAGTTGAGCAAAATATGAAATTACGCTTACAAGATGAAGCAGTCTTTTTAAAACCTACACAGTTCTGTTCCATTAATGAAAACTGCACACGGATGCCAGTAAAAAAACAATGTAAATAAAATGAACTATGAAATATTTGGGGGTTACAACACAAATTCATAGATAATGGTTATTTGGGGGTTATAACACAACATCATAGATAATGGTAATTTTGGGGTTATAACACAAAATCATAGATAATGGTTATGCCAGTATCTTTTTCTATTTTGTTTAAAATAATCGGTCAATATATTAATATTTACAGTAGAAAAAAATCGTTCCATGTAACTTCATTGAGTGCCTTTTACACTGAAATTCCCGACGCCCTTTGATGCTTTGCATCAATACTTATCTTGTTGAAGAGTATTTTCACTTTTTGATTCAATGGTAAAGCCAATCCTCACATAAGGGGCGGACATTTGGGGTTATACCTTTTATGAAATATAAAACAAATCCAGGCTCAATTTTGCAAAGATTGTATTGATCTAAATAGGTCAGCCAACAATTGTATTCCTATGTCTCTAGGGGAGGTTGGTAGACTAGAATTATGTGTACTCAAGTGTGTTAAACTCTGGTGTAAATTTGTTGACATATCATTGCATAGATACCTCAAAAGCTGTTACAATATGTTGAAATGCCAGGATGACATCGGAAAGACAAATTGGGCCATTTCTGTTAATCTGTAATTTAGTTAGGTCTTTATAATATCTTTGTCTATCAGGATGTTGATTATGTTGATGTAGTTTTACAACTGTTTAAAGATCGCCTTATTTGTTGTTACACGCAAAAATGGTCAGGGAGTATCTGCAGTGCACCGTATGGGCGCTTTATGCTTAAACAAAGGAGCGGTATTGTTGTCTCTGCAATATTATCGCAAGAAACAGATCAATATATCTAATGAAAAATGCCCAAACCATTCTGCAAATATTGCATAAGATATGGTCACCAAGGCTATTATTTGGGGTTATACCTTTTATGAAAATATAGAACAACAAGAGATATCTTTAAAAAAGATATACGGCGTTGATAGTTCAATGAATGAGATCAAGGATAGCGAATGTCTTTTTCTGTGCAGTTCTTAGCTGCATCACACGCAGTACGGGATGTTACGCGGAGTTTTCGCGGCTTATTTTACATTATTACATATTGCTGGTCATGAACCTATAGATACAAAACGGAAAACCAAAAGAAGAATGGAAGTGAAATTAAAACATACGAGTCAACCGGCCACACGAGAAGTATCCGTATTTATAGGCGCGTTCTTCGAACAAACCTGTTTTAGTGGTTTGTCGGGCATAACTATTTGATTCGATTATTAACAGTATCGATAATCATCGCGCTCATGCTTAATACATTGGTCAATATGGTGGAATAATTATTGTTAAATTAATCAAAAATAATATTTATCATTGTATTGTTGAAAACAAATTAAGAATCTACATATTTCTGGTCTAAAGAAAATTCCAGGTCACCTAGTTCACGGATAGCGTATTTATTATATAACTATTATTTTACTGGCCGCGAACTCCGGTGATGACCTGTTTATAAACTCTGAAATTCATACACTGGCCGCGAATTGACCCGATACCTCGCGGGTTGAAATGCAATGTATTAAAGTGAGGCCTCGCTTCCACTGCTCTTTATACTTTTACATGTTAACATGTTGACAAGAATATGGAAGTAAGTACTAAATATGAGAACATAGCCTTTAAGTATAAACGCGTTGCGCTGGTAATTCTCTGAAAATAAAAGGTGCACGCACAAACTGTATTGATGTCGAGAATTGAGTGTAAAACTGTTCTATCTATTAAGCCTTTTCATTAGAAATAAAATTGTTTCATGCAGTCAAACAGTGTTACAAAGACGCGGATATGTTTCCAATGTTCTGGTGGTATACTCAAATCAGCCAATGGAATAAATGAAGTGTATTTATTCGTACCTAGCCGCGGGAAATTTTATTTGAATTTTATTGGACACTTACAAAGGTCAGGTAAGGTGAAAAGCTGGCTTAATACAGCTTACGCCGAAAAACATCCAGGCTCAATTTTGCACAGATTTTATTGATCTAAATAGGTCAGCCAACAATTGTATCCCTATGTCTCTAGGGAGGTTGGTAGATCAGAATTATGTGTGCTCAAGTGTGTTAAACACTGGTGTAAACTTATTGACATATCATTGTATAGATACCCCAAACACTGTTGAAATGCCAGGATGAAATCGGAAAGACAAATTGAGCTGATTCGGTTAATCTGTAAGTTAATTAGGTCTTTGTTAAATCTTGGTCTATCAGAATGTTGGTAATGTTGATGTAGTTTTACAACTTTTACAACATTATTTGTTGTTACACGCAAAAATGGTCAGGGAGTTGACTCGTCTAGATGTGAAACATATAGAATGTTTAAACAATTGCTTGAACCCGAAAAATATTTTAAAAATCTATAGAAAAAAATATATATATAAAGAAAAGCATTCACTAAGTTCAGATGTTCCAAGAACAAGTGTTTTGTTTTGAAACCGGAGAACATCTTGGTGTAGAACATGATCTTAGATATTGTACACATAGTCTAAATGTAGAAAACGCTTCTGTCATTGAACACGAATTTCATGTAATTCGTCATTGTTCTTAATTTCACAAAGAACATAAAATTCTTTTTTCTTTCTTGGTATAGTGGAAACAGAGAAGAAATTGATTTTATTAATCCGATAAAAAGAAAAAATGATCTGAAATTGAAGAAATTGCATTATTTAATATGTATTTCTTCCTGTGAAAAGTATAACTATATAACTATTCACAACTTATGCATGTATAATATGACATGTCTGTATATTGTGTTTTGGACCGGTGGCCTTTAATTACAAAATAAATTGTATTGCTTGATATATGTTACTTGTTTACTCAATATTTGTGATCATCACACAAAACTGCAATCCTTTTTCCAGAATACGAGCATGGCTGGCTGTACAAATCGAAATATTTATATTATATACACTAGATAGATCATTAATATGTTTTCTAATTGAGTGCTTACATTATTTTTTACCATTACCATCAGCAAGTTTATTTCGTGGAAGATGTAAGTGAAAAAAATACATGTATTAGTAAAATCAACACATTACCTTAGGCTTCACAATATTGGCAACTGCATATTTTCATCTTTTTCTATGCTGATATAATGTGTTAAGAAACATATGTTGTGATAAAGGTGATAAAACATGTGTGTTTTCAATCATCACAAAATATATTTTATAATGATCACAGAGTCAATTGTTTTTTTTTTCAGATTGCGATAGAATCCATTGAGAACATTCGCACAGTTGCTTCTCTCACAAGAGAAGATATGTTCCAGAAAAAGTTCAACCACGAACTTCAAATGCCATACAACATTGCGCTGAAAAAAGCCCATTTGATTGGAATTGGATTTTCCCTGTCTCAGGCTGTTATGTTCTTCGCGTACGCTGCTTCCTTCTGGTTGGGCGCATACTTGATAAAGCAGTCCGAAGTGGATTATGTGGATGTATTCAAGTATGACTGTAATAAGTCACATTTCTTTTTTTTCTTAGATTAAACTAGGGTGTGGTGATGTTACATATTGAAGAAATTGTATGTTGACTTTCTTTTCTGATACAATATTTATCCGCAAAGTTGTTCAAATTTGCATGTGCCTGTTCATGCTTTAAAAATTTATAAGACAGCGGACACCAACATAGAAATGGGTTATTATTCATAAACAAGTTTTCTTTTGTGGGTATAAACATAATTATAAGTGACCTACTAGTATTTGTAATGCTCATGATTGTTATGCATACGAGTGTTATATTTATATTTTTTTTTCTACCAAAAAGAGAAGCAAAACAAATTACAAAGTCTATTCCCGGCTATTTCCCTGACTCGACTTTGATTTTCTGACATTTATTGTCAAATAATCTGAATGTTTTCTCTGTACAGGGCATTCTCTGCGATATTGTTTGGAGGAATGGCTATAGGCAATGCGAGTGCGTTCGCCCCTGATGCTGCCAAAGCGGAACAATCCGCCAAGGAAATCTTTAAACTGATTGACAAGAAACCAGATATCGACAACGAATCAGAAAAGGGCGAACAACTTCATACAGTAATACATTATTATTTCTTCTTATAATATATATAAATATTTTTGCATAGTTCCTATTTTATGCTTTCATGTGGTTAAAAGGGAAATATATATGATTTAAAAATGTGAATTCAATGTTTTAAAGGGTGGAATGTAATAGTGAAAAATATTGATAACTTTTACTGTTTAGCTTTAAATAATCACTTTGTTACATTGATGTCATGACCCTTTTAAAATGGACACAACTGAATGAAAAAATCATTTAAAAAGTAATTATTGGATGTGGTAGTTACTTGTGATTTTAAAAAATAAATAATTTCATACATAGCTGTGCTACATCTCCATTTCCTTTGATATAACATTCTATAAAATCGAAAATGTCTGCTATTGATTCTACAAGAATGTTCTTTTGTTTTTGTTTTTTATATATGCCTTAATCCTAGAAAGTCAGCACTTAAATATCTTTTACATATATGTAGGCCTAAATCTCAAGTAAATTACAATTAATGAGATATTAAACAATCAAAAGCAAAAAAGTGGTAGGAAGCATGCTTCGATTCTGGCTTTTGAATAAGGTCTTACAATATACCTATTCAAAATATCTTTTGGCGTTGAAGGCATTTGAACAACTATAATACACAATTATTTCATGTAAATATTAATTCATTAAAAATCTTGTCTCTATTTTAAGTTCACAGCAAATCTCAGCTTCGCGAATATCATATTCCGCTACCCCACCCGCCCAGACACCACTATACTGAAGGGGCTCGACCTTGAGGTTCCACAAGGTCAGACAGTGGCCCTTGTTGGCAGCTCAGGTTGCGGAAAATCTACCACTGTACAGCTCACAGAGAGGTTTTATGACCCTGCAGATGGAATTGTGGTATGCTGGACAATGTGCAATAATTTTGCTTGATATAATCTATGGTTGGTGTTATTTTGCAAGTTTGTTCCACTATTGGTCTTTTTCCTTACGTCAGGGGCTATATAGGTCCCGCTGATGTGGCTAGAGTTAGACACACTTTTAATATATTATAATTTGTTTTAGGTATTCATGCATTGCACTACTAACAGAAAGCTTTTTATTGCAATGAAAACGGACTTTTAAAAAATCTTGAAGATAAAAAATAATTCTTTCTTGAAGGGGAAGTATACTTCCTTGAAATAAGGAATGGAATATCAATTATCCTAATTGAATACCTGCATCAATGTTTTCAGTATAAGAAATCTCAGAGCAACAATTTGTAATCCTCTTAAACCCGCAACTGCATATTTAATTGAAATTATCTTCACCTCTATCAAATCTTAAAGTGATTTTTTGGTATCTTCAATACATCTATACTTGACATATTTACTTCTCTTTTGATTCCTTATGAAATTTCTGTTGGCATTACTACATTGAAAACAATAATCTGCTTACACCATTAATTACTACCATTTCTCTAAACATTTTCTTTAGTTGTCGTCTGCTTAGTCTGTGTCTGCTTAAAAAAAGTCCCCTACCGGCAATCAGTGATTGATTTCAAAAAATGGTTTTTACATCAATTGTTGTTTTCACTAGCAGTGATTGTTTTCACAAGTGGTGATTGTTTTGACATCTATAGATTGTTTTCACAAGCAGCAGTTGTTCTCACAAGCCAACTATTTCCTTCCTTTTCCCAGAGCCTGGACGGACACAATCTTAAGGACCTCAACCTGCAGTGGCTGCGCTCACAGATTGGCATCGTTTCCCAGGAACCCGTGCTGTTTGACCGAACCATCGCAGAGAACATCGCCTATGGCGACAACTCAAGGGAGGTAACCATGGACGAGATCATTGATGCAGCACGCAAGGCTAACATACACAACTTCATCGCATCTTTACCTGATGTAAGTACATAACAGTTTATATTGGTACATACATTTACAAGGGACACTCAAAAAGATAAAAAAAAGCTGTGTATATCAGTATATTTTGCCATAGAAAGAATACAAGGGACAATCAAACAGATGCAAAAACTGTGTATACCATTTTATATTGCCACATTGGGATAACAAGGGACAATCAAACAGATTAAAAAAGCTGTGTATACTAGTAAATATTGCCAAAGAAAGATTACAAGAGACAATCAAAAAGATGCATAAACTGTGTATACCAGTATATATTGCAACATTGGGATAACAAGGGACAATGAAACAGATGCAAAAAGCTGTGTAAACCAGTATATCCTGCAACATTGGGATAACAAATGAGAATTAAAAAGATGCAAAAAGCTGTGTATACCTGTATGCATGTATATTGCCACATTGGGATAACAAGGGACAATCATACAGATGCAGAAAGCTGTGTATACTAGTATATACGGCAAAATTGGGATGACAGGGGGCAATCAGACAGATGCAAAAAAGCTGTGTATACCAGTATAAATTGCCACATTGGGATATCAAGGGACAATCAAACAGATGCTAAAAGCTGTGTATACCAGTATATATTGCCACATAGAGATTACAAGGGACACTCAAACAGATGCTAAAAGCTGTGTATACCAGTATAATATTGCCACATTGGGAGTACAAGGGACAGTCAAACATATGCAAAAGCTGTGTATACCAGTATATATTGCCACATTGGGATTACAAGGGACACTCAAACAGATGCTAAAAGCTGTGTATACCAGTATATATTGCCACATTGGGATTACAAGGGACAATCAAACAAATGCAAAAAGCTGTGTATACCAGTATATATTGCCACATTGGGATTACAAGGGACAATCAAACAGATGCTAAAAGCTGTGTATACCAGTATATATTGCCACATTGGGATGACAAGGGACACTCAAACAGATGCTAAAAGCTGTGTATACCAGTATAATATTGCCACATTGGGATTACAAGGGACAATCAAACAGATGCAAAAGCTGTGTATACCAGTATATATTGCCACATTGGGATAACAAGGGACATCAGACAGATGCAAAAAGCTGTGTATACCAGTATATATTGCCACATTGGGATAACAAGGGACAATCAAACAGATGCAAAAAGCTGTGTATACTAGTATATATTGCCACATTGGGATTACAAGGGACATCAGACAGATGCAAAAAGCTGTGTAGATAATGTGCTATAAATAATTAATATTATTTGCTGTATACAATAAATTTTTGTAATAGGCATGTTTATTATCGATTCAAATCAAGTATAAAATAAAAATAACAACTTGCAACAGGCCCGTTTCCAGCTCAGGAGCATGTAACCATGAAATTCGCAACTATATTGCCAGCCTTTGATAGGCATTGTTTACCGGTAGCTTCATTTTCTTTATGCCCTTGTGATATTCCAGAGAATGAAGCCCTACATACAAGGTGGCACTAATTGGTTGCACATCTGCCAGATTTAATTGCCCCGTTTTCTGAACCTATGCACTGTCACAACTGCATGTTATTACACTTGTTTCTTAAAGAAAGATGGTAAATTTGGTTTTGCATCTACATTTCATAAGGGTTACAATACCAGAACAGGAGAGAAGGGGGCCCAGCTAAGTGGAGGTCAGAAACAACGGGTTGCAATTGCACGCGCTCTGGTGCGGAATCCAAAAATTTTACTCCTTGATGAGGCCACATCTGCCTTGGATACAGAGAGTGAAAAGGTACTGTTTATATGTGAAAAGTTATAAGCAAAAAGATGATATTGTTTTTGATGAACATCAATAATTCTTAACACAAATTGAAATACAATTACGCAAATTAACAACACAACAGGGGTATGATACATTATGTTTCTTTCCATACAAATTTCAACTCAGGAATATCAGAGAAGCATTCAACTTTTTAAATATCTCTTTTAATATTATTGTGTGATGGCCTAGTGGATACGATGTCTACCTGGCAATCAGGAGATATCAAGTTCGATCCACACTCTGGGAGCATTTGTAAGATCTTCTTGTAGACTTGATATACTAATTCTTCCCAGGAAACGGACTCGAAAGTATCTCAATAAGCCTTAGGCTTTTAATAAAATGAATCTCCCTTCATAAGACATATATAGTGAGCAACATTTATTTCTTTTGCCATGGCGTAGTGAATATGGTGTCCACCTAGCCACGGGGAATTAATGGGTTTGATCATGGTTGCCATGGCATAGTGGATAGTGTCCGCCTCACCAATGGGAAGTCATGGGTTGCCATGACGTAGTGGATATGGTGTCTGCCTACCCACAGAAAAGTAATAGGTTGCCATGATGTAGTTGATATGGTGTCCGCCTAGCCACCGGGTAGTCATGGGTCGCCATGGCGTAGTGGAAAAGGTGTCCACCTAGCCACCGGGTAGTCATGGGTTCGATCCTGGGAGTACTCGTGTGATCTCCCCAAAAGACACTAAGAACTGGTTCTACCCAGAAAATGGACTCGAGTGTTTTTATAAGCCTTAGGCTTTTTAAGCTATCAAGCTTAAAGAAATAGGTTTAAAATAACATAATTCTCATGCAGATTGTTCAAGAAGCGCTGGACAACGCTCGCGCAGGTCGCACCTGCATCACAATCGCTCATCGGTTATCGACCATACAGAATGCGGACAAGATCTGTGTGATACGGCACGGCGTTGTCACAGAACAAGGTCGCCATGGTGAACTGATGCAGAAGCAGGGCTTCTACTACAAGCTTAACATGGCACAGGCCCGCAAGAAATGATCATTTAAGAAAATTAAATGTTTGACTGTCATGTAAGACGAATTGCCATGCATGCTAAATATTCATTTGATAACTTTTATATTTATTTGAGATTGAAGAGTGTACAAGATGTGTATAGTAATTAAGGGATTTAACAGCATGTTCCTTAATATCTGTCCAAAATATTTTATAAATTCTGCAGAGATACCATCAGATCCTGGATTTTTATTATTGCCATATCTTACAATGCTTTAGCGCATTCATGCTGTGATAGATACTTTTGTTCATTTTGCGTTTGTTCTTGACATATTTTAGTGCGTATGTTAGTAAAGAAACGTTCATAATTGTTGTTTTTCTATATTGGTGTATGTTTTATACAGAATTCTATAAAAGTTTGCTGTGTGATTTAGTATCTCTTTTTGGTCTTGTATTATGCAATCCACTGTGCCTTACTTTTTGAGTCTATCAGTTGTTTGCATATATATCTAAAGCATTGCAACTTATTGTTAGTTGTTGTTCTAACTCTGTAATTCTTGACTTAGGTGTTTCTTCCTGTTCCTTTTTCATTCTTTTTTTGCTGGCATATTTAATTGTTTCGTCTCGAATGCTCCCTTTAATTATTTCCTATAAAGTATTTGGATTAGCTTCGCGATTGATATGTGTGATTTCCGATATAGACGCACTGTGTTATTCTTGTTCCAATAAATATGAATTATGTATTTAAAAATACCCCGGACCTCTGAAATATGAATGTAGATTTAATTGATATAATTTAATGGTCCGATTTGAACCCTGTGGAAATATTGCAATCTGCGAGACAGTTTACAATGCCCTGAGATATTAAACAATTATCTAAGCGACACAATATAGGCGGTCGAGTATTTGAGTGCCATGTGTAAGTTTGTTTTAATTGGATTTTTAAACGCCATATATCACATATTTCATTGTTTTCTATTATTTCTTTTTCGTTACATTTTTTATTTGTATCTGATCGATCGTTCAGTTTATCTAAATTATAGTTAATAACAGTGTTAAAATCCCCACCAAGGATTAGTGAATGATCATTAAACTTCTGTATATTTATATCCAAGGTGTTAAGAAAATCCGTATTATCTGTATTATTTAGAGTTATCTGTTTTGCTTTTGTTTTATTGTCCATTTCTCATGTGCAGCACAATGTATAACTCAGAAAGTATATATATATATAGGAGGTTTTCAAATGAATCTTAATATAAAAGAGTGATGGATTGTTGAGAAAATGCAATACATTCTGCAGTATATACTATATACAGAGTTATTGCCATATGTTTCCTTTTTTAGGTCCCAAGCAAAATTAAAGTATTGAAAGGAATACAATAAAACTTCATACACTGCAGGTTAAAGTACGATGACCTTTTTGTTCAATTTTTGCAGATATATTGCCCTTAGTTAATTTTCTTGTGCACTTGGAGTTGTTTCCCTTGATACATTTTTGTGCAGATCACAATTAACAATATCATTTTTGTGCAGATTAAAACTCAAAAGGCTCTAAGGGATTCAAACAAAACTTCATACAAGGACTGACATGAAGTGCGGGGCGCATGAACCGGAATTCTTTTCTTAATACTTGTTTTTATGCACCCGGATCGAATGATCGGGTGTATATTGTTTTGGCCTGTCTGTCTGACACTGTATGTGTGTGTCCGTGTGTCTGTCACAAAACTTTAACAGTGGTCATAAATTTTGCAATATTGAAGATAGCAACTTGATATTTGGCATGCATGTGTATCTCATGGAGCTGCACATTTTGAGTGGTGAAAGGTCAAGGTCATCCTTCTAGGTCAAAGGTCAAATATATGACTCTAAAGCGGCGCAGTAGGGGGCATTGTGCTTCACAAACAAAGCTCTTGTTTCTTTATGGGGTTAATTATTTTTCATTTTCATTTTCAAACCATGACTTCTAGTATGAAATTGATTGTAAAGAAATTTCGTATTTAAAAGAGAGGAAGTTTTCTGTTGTGAACAAATAAGTAAATCTTGCGGTTTTTGCATACTTTGATGTTCAATTTAATAATACTTTCAGTGATTTATTTTGCCCTGTTGGGAAAAGTACCGGTACCTTCCCACTTTGAAAAATTTGCACGGAAACCCCTGTAATTGACATTGGGATAATTTGCGTCGTAAAGTCTTCATATTAGGGAATTCGGTGTATTTGATTGTTTTGCTCGCAAATACTTTAAAATTGATAAATTAATGTTGTCAATATAATATTTACTTAGGTTCAAGCCATAGAACTGCACAGAGAAAGTACATAATGTTGCATTTTATTTTATTTTTCGACACCTTCAATTGGTTTTTTTTACAGCAATTGGGAAATGTTTAGTTTTTTCCTACTTTGGAAAGTGCCGTTTCCGTACTTTATAACGAAGGAAAAAAATGACTGACTTAAGGGCATGCAGCACTTACATAGACAGCACTTGTTACTTTTAATGTTCAGACATTTTCTTACACATAGGGTGCTATATTAGAATCTCATAAGAACAATTGTATTATATGATTTGTATTATATGATTGTATTACCTGAAACTGTTTGTATTATTAAATTATGAAGGTAGCAAAATTAAATTTAGAAAAGATGAACACAACTAGTCACTAATCCGTTACTTCTTTTAAATAGTTTTGAAACTCTATCGTGTATCTTTTTTAAAATATATACTATCTTTTTCTTGACCATGTTTTATCTTTAACATCATCTAACTATAGGCTGATCAATATAACAACTAGTTCTTGCATAAAGTATCATTATACGATTGTACTACATTCTACTGTGTGGAATTGAGTGTACACTTTCGACTCCTTACTCATGTTTTAAAGAATTATTCACTGTTGTTTTTTGTACGTGTTATAATAAAAATTATTGATTTTAATGTTGTTATAGTCATAAATGATCATAATTCATTCAAACTTAGTAGCCCCGCTGCTTTAGATTGGTTTCTTATGTTTGCTATTTTGTTGCTGTCTGATAATATGAAGAGTCAGTTTCTATGAGAGAACCCATGATAGTTTTTAATAGAATAATCATGAGAAAGTTCCAGTGGTTTTTGAATCTTGGATCTCACTGGCACAAGGTGGGCACCATATCCACTAATGCAGATCAACCCTCAAATACAGGTTTGTTATAAAGTTAATATTGATAACTCCTCAAGAAGACAAGAAGGGATCACACTAATAGCCTCCTCGACCCAATTTCTCAATAGTTTGTTAAGTATTGCATGTATTGCTTACGTCGCTTATTTCATTGACTCTTTGATCAGAGAGGGTAATAGTCCATGATGGCGACGTCCCATGCCGAGACAAGTATTTTTCACCGTATTATACCTTTATTATTTTTGTTTAATTTTTAAATGACATACACTTTCTAGCCCTATCAGTAAGAAAGTGAGTGTTTATTTCGTATTATATTTCGCTCCATATCTCGACTTTACTCACTGCGAAGTTTCTCAGTGGAGCTGTAATTAGGTCATCCCGCATACAAAATTTCGTGTCGAGTAAAGTCTAGATATTGATAGAATATAAATACAAAATCAAAGCAATACAATTCTTGCTGATATATTTGGAAAAGGAGTGGCATTTAAAAATTAATGCAAGTAATAAAGGGTATGAAACAGCAAAAAATACCTGTCTTGGCATGGGCGTTGCCATCTTGACTATCACTTGATTACCCCTTCTGTTCATGAATCGCTATTTTAAAGTTGATGGTGTTGGAGAGTATATAAGTTGTTTACTGTACAAACTATTTTATTCAAAACTTTAAAATACGTTTTAATAGAATGAAATGTTTGACTGTTGAAAAGTGAGCTCAATCTAATCCAATTAAAATAAACAAATAAACTAAGGAATATTTTAGAAATCCACGACCTGACCACTTGGTGGACACCATACTCATGGCATAACTTTAAT